>NC_061866.1:3320227-3627954 GCF_907164915.1 Impatiens glandulifera
AAATTTTGGAGATTTGTGTTTTGAGCATATGTATGTATGTATGTATGAATTTGCAGTGGCTCGATTTGACTTTTCGTGGGGAGATGCTGAGTATCATCAGGAGACATTGGAAAACTTGAGGACTTCTGTAAAGAACTCCAAGAAGCTGTGTGCTGTAAGTACTATGCACAAGAAGTTAGAAAGGCTAAGACTTTAGAACTTTGGACAGTGTGGTGCCTATTATTTGATTTTGATGCTGTATCAAAGACAAACACGTAGAATCTTCTCATGTTTGTTGTGTTTTCTCCAGGTTATGTTAGATACAGTAGGTGCAGAATTGCAAGTTGTCAACAGCAGTGAGAAGTCCATTTCCCTTCAAGAGGATGCTAAGGTTGTTCTGACTCCTTATCAAGGTCAAGACTCTTCTTCTGAAGTTCTGCCCATCAACTTCTCTAGATTGGCAAAGGTATAAAACACATATCCTGTTCAATGATATGTTTCCCTAGTTAATTTATTCTCCAAAATATTGGAAGGGCTGTCATCTGTGTAGATGTTGCAGTACTTGCACAGGATTTCTTTTTGGCTCATAAGTCATTTTAGTAGATATGTATATAAATCCCCAAAATTTGTGTTATGTGAAGCTTGCCATTATTCAATGATAAATACAACAGCTAAATTGGAAACCCAAGCTGGACAATGACCTTTTAGAAACTAGATTCAACAAACATATGTGGGGGAAATTGGGGAAGAAGAGAGGATAGACAAACACAGCCCTTTGATTCATTAGAGAAAAACTGATGGTTACACCAATATAGCCTATTCTTCTAGTAGGACTCAGGGTGAATTATTATCCTCAACCCTACTTGACCCAAAGTCATGTTACTCTCGCCTATTAATTTTATGATGCACTCTTATATAGTTGGGTCATTACACTGCATCTATTTTGTACCTTTGGTTTGACTTGATAAAATGGAGTTACTACACGGAGGTCTGAACTTGCATTCTTCTATTAGTGAGGCAAAAAGAGTTTGAGTTATAGGAATAATAACCTGCAGTGGACTATGTTTATTGATGTTATGAATTTTATCATGAGTTTGATGAAGACGTCGCTTCAGGCCCCTTTTCAGCATATTTCCTTGGTCGATTTTTGAAATTTTGAATTTGAGATTTTACGTTAAGTAGTTGAAATTGCATTTATCCTTTTGAGTGGTGTTTGGTTGACTAGTAATGGTTATGGTTTGTGCAGGCAGTGAAGAAGGGAGATACCATCTTTGTTGGTCAGTACTTATTTACAGGCAGTGAATCTACTTCTGTTTGGCTAGAGGTAGTTACTGTATCCTTTGTTTCAATTGATACTTAACTTCTACTGTTGTTTTTCTGTATATAAGATCCGGCTTCTTTACTATGAACTTGAGAGCAGGTTTCTTAACTGAGTTGAGCATGTAGGATGATCACATTATGATTAATACTTTCTTTTGAGCAGGTAGATGAAGTGAAAGAAGAGGATGTAGTTTGTGTGATAAAGAACACTGCAACATTAACTGGGTCACTGTTCACCTTACATGCCTCCCAAGTTCACATTGATCTGCCTACACTCTCTGATAAGGATAAAGAGGTGAGTAAGATTTGAGATAGTACACGATTGGTTTCATTTCATTTTATAGATTTCTTTGTTAACCATTTACAATTTCATATTATTTGTTTCATAATTTTGCTTTCCTTCTTACCTTTATGGCACACTTGTTTTCAAATCACATTATAACTTTGATGTGGTGGTATACTTAGGTTTCTGAACTTGAACTGAATAGGACTTCTGTTATTATGCTCCATTTGGAAATACTTTTTGTGTTAGATTTCTGAACATGGATCCAAATGAGATCATATTTGTAAACGACATTTAGTTAGAGGAGAGGGTTTTGGGTTGGGGAGTAATGGCAAAATGGTATTTAGTACAAATCATGTTTTCTGTTATTCCTTTTTTTGGACTTAGGAGCATTTGGATGAAAAAGCATAAATTTGTGCCAAATTTTGGATTGTGGTCCAGAAATTTTTAGTGATCAAAATTTTCAGCCAAATGTAGATTTTTTGTTTTGTTTTTTATCACAGACAAATTACCATAACAAAACAGCTTGATGTTAAACATGCGAAGTCTGAATTCAAATCTGAGAATCAACCTAAACCTCGACTTTGTGCCAGATATGACTCATAAATAGCACATTATCATAGAGAAAATGTGGGAAAAGAATAACCTTGTTCTGACATTGAATTTCTTTAGTTTCGCAACCATGATAACAAATGCTTATCTCTGAAAAAATGCAATTAATTTTGTCATTTTCTGAAAACATTATTAATAGCTTTTCTGATGAAATTAACTTCATCTCAGGTCATTAGTACATGGGGAGTGAAGAACAAGATTGACTTTATCTCGCTATCATACACTCGACACGCAGCGGATGTTCGTGAAGTAAGGAACTTAATTCAACTTGCTTATATTTTGTCTTCATGTGATTTCTACAAGAATTGGTTAACAAATTTCTTTGATGTTCATCTAGGCTCGTGAATTCCTATCAAAGCTAGGCGATCTTAGTCAAACTCAAATATTTGCAAAAATTGAGAATGTTGAGGTGAGTGTCCTTGAATCAACATATCTCTATCTGCCTTCAGTTTGTTGTTTGAATTGTTTAAATAGTAACTCCACCATATTTCCCCCTTTAGGGCTTGACCCACTTTGATGAGATCCTACAAGAAGCTGATGGAATTATTCTATCTCGTGGAAATCTTGGAATTGATCTTCCACCTGAAAAGGTTTGCACTAAATGTTTTGTGGGATTCTTCTTTGATCTCTGTACAACGCACATATTTAGCTTACATTGACACATTTATAGTTCTTTGCGCAATTACTATGAGCAGTTTTGCTTTACCATTTTTTCATGATTCGGAAAACAAAACATTTGTTATTTTTGACCAAAATCTCCGTAATCAATAAAAAATTATGTTGCATTTCAGGATAATTATTTTATTATGATTGAGAAAAATATCTGAATACCAAACAAAAAAGTACACTATAATTTGGAACATGAGAAAAGAAATTGTAAACCAAATGAAGCAACAAAAATTACACTATAATTTGGATCATGATTCATAAAGAATCTTATACCAAACAACAATAATTGCTTTCAATTTTAACTTTGTCGATTTGTCAATGAGATTGTGACCATGACAAGTACAAGTTTCCAAACAGGCTCATTTGCTAATATTTAATAATATGAATAACCAAGAATCTGAATGCACGGCTCTATTTGTTGAAACTAGAATGTTCTTGGTTCTTATTTATCATTTGCTGCTTATTTGCTCTTGTATGCAGGTTTTCTTTTTCCAAAAAGCTGCTCTCTACAAGTGTAACATGGCTGGAAAGCCTGCTGTTGTTACTCGTGTCGTGGACAGTATGACTGGAAATCTTAGACCAACTCGTGCTGAAGCAACTGATGTGGCTAATGCTGTTCTGGATGGTATCTCTCTTGTTGTGGATAAATGTTACCATATACATCTCTGTCTAGATTTAGATTACTAAGATGCCAAAGTACACAGGATTTTGTTCTTGATCCTATTAGGCCACCTAGATGATGCTTAGCTTCACTTGTCTCACATGGTTCTTACAAATAAATTAAGGGTCGTAACGAAATTATATCTCCTATTTTGATATTAAGTTTTCAAGAAGTTGCACGAATTATTATTTTATTCTGAAAGTTCCTTTTTACAAGTTTCACATGCATAACATGTAAACTTATTGGCATGAACTTTTCTGACTTTTCCTTGCAATTTGATGATACAGGAAGTGATGCAATTCTTCTTGGTGCTGAGACCCTTCGTGGGTTGTACCCTGTTGAGACCATTTCAACTGTTGGAAAAATTTGTGCAGAGGTGAATTTCTTGGATAATTTAGTGACTAAGAGCTTGGTTGATGTAGTTTTTTCTTTTTAAAACAATCCATTTAAAAAGACGTATTTGATGAAAGAGTGGATTATTTAAATTAAATGACTAAAATATTAATTGTATTTAATATTTTAAAATGTTATAACAAATATAGTTAGACAATTTTAGTATTTTAGTTGTGATTTGACTGATAAAGTGATTGATGATGGATGGAATAAATGATTATTTTGGAGTACATCCAAATAATCTTAATTCATAAAGCAAGGCCTAACTGTTGCTTATGGGGATTTAAATGCCAAGAAACGGCTAGTATGTGAAGTTGGAACTTTCTCGTCTCAACTATTTTTTCACAACTCCGTCCTTACTCTACTACTTCCAGTGATTTGTTGGAAACTTCCTTCGTGGGTTTCTTTGCATATAAAATATATATGTTTTGCAAGTTAATTTGGAACACTCAGTATTGATATTAATATTCTGGTAGGCTGAGAAAGTCTTCAATCAAGATTTGTACTTTAAGAAGACTGTCAAATACGTTGGCGAACCAATGACCCATCTGGAATCAATTGCTTCCTCAGCGGTATGCTATATTTTCATGGACATTTTCTAATTTCATCTTCTTTCTGATGAGACCGACAATGATTTGTTATGTTGCTTATGTGAAACACTACATTTCCATCAGGTACGAGCAGCCATCAAGGTAAAAGCCTCCGTAATCATATGCTTCACTTCATCAGGCAGGGCTGCAAGGTATAAATAATATCATGATCTACCTACATTTGTTATGCATGTGAAAATTTACAATCATCCAAAAGATAATCAGATCACCATCTATTGTGAAATTATCTCTATAATACTAAATGAAGAAAAATAATTTGGACCATACCAAAAGCAACAAAATGATTGTCCCAAAATTTAGTTTCTGAAAACAAGCTCTATGATTGTGCAGGCTAATAGCCAAGTACAGGCCAACAATGCCTGTTCTATCTGTTGTTATTCCTCGTCTCAAAACAAATCAATTAAGGTGGAGCTTCACCGGTGCATTTGAGGTGCGTTTGATCCAATAATTACTTAACTTTTTCCTCCCTTGTTTCTAGTATCTTCAATATTTGCTCAAGTCTGAGTCTCATTTTTCCAGGCAAGGCAATCGCTGATTGTTAGGGGTCTTTTCCCCATGCTGGCTGATCCTAGTCATCCCGTAAGTGCTCCCAATTTTAGTTGTCTTTTATTGTTGTTTCATCGGTGAATAACTGAAACAGATTTACAGGTTACCACTTAATCTACACAAATAAGTGGTGCTTATTTAACTTAAAAAATCTATCTAAATTCGCTAAGTTAAACCGATTTTCATATTCTTTTTCGAGATTTCAGTTTGATCAAAACAACTCTTTCTCTTATATTGTTTGCAGGCTGAATCTAACAGTGCCACTAACGATTCGGTTCTGAAGGTGGCCCTTGACCACGGAAAGGCATCTGGAGTTATAAAGTCCCACGATAGGGTTGTAGTGTGCCAGAAGGTTGGGGATGCATCAGTTGTTAAGATTATCGAGCTGGAAGATTAGAAAAGAAAATCAATGAGATGGCTTTTGGTATTGTTTCATTTAGTTTTTGGAAAAGCCCATTTTGAGAATGATAAGAAGGAAACCTATTCTTGTTTCAATATTGAATATGCATATACAATGAAGAAAATGCTACCTACCACTTCTCTTAGGTCAAAAGAAGAAGGGTTTTATTAATTTAACAATAATTATTGGTGATATGGTTCTTGGGGGCAATCACCTGTTGAATGGTGGTTGGTTGGTTATTTTCATTTTCTTTGTATAATAACCATGTGAAACCTTATCATTTTATTTAAAATAATATGCTCTCTTTGATGATAATTATCAGTTAAGTTAATACTGAATTTATTTGAAAATACCTATTTTTTTCAAATGAATTAAAAACTGGATGAAAACACTAAGATTGTAGGAGTATAAATTATTACCATTTTATATTTATATATTTAATATATATATATTAATTGATTTTGTAATTATAACTTATTTATTATTGTTTTATAAATTAAAAAATTACATAAATTACAATATAATTTAATTAATAATAATAATATATAATTAATATTTGTTAAAAACAAATTCTTACAAACTTAAGAAAATTCTGAATTATAAATGATGACCTTATCACATATAAAAGCTTATTTAGTTATTTAGGTATTTTAGCAAACAACTACAATAGTTATAAAAGTGTTTGATGTTAAGACAAAACAATTAAATACAAGTACTTATAATTTAAATGTTATTCAAAAATAAATATTTTGTCAAGATCATCTTCACAGTTACTTTTAAAAATTGTCGAAAGGTAAAAATGGATAAAAAAAAATTGATTGGTTTTAATTTAAGATCATGGAAGGTTGTATCTGTATATAGTTTATACTAGTTATAATTTTCACAGTTTGTTTTTGTACTTATTATTATTCTTATTCTTATTATTATTATTATTATTATAGTTATATAATAAATATTAACAACATTAATCAAAAGCGCCCATGGCCTAATGGATAAGGCACTTGACTTCTAATCAAGGGATTGTGGGTTCGAGTCCCACTGGGCGTGATTTTCTTTTTTCTATTTTCTTTTTTTTGTTATTGTTCCATTGATTTATTATTCAATTTTCACCTCACAATGTTTGAAAATACCAATCTTCAAACTTTCATTTGGAATGAAACTTCTTTCATTTTCTATTGTTTATTATCAATTTGTTATTGGTCCATGGATATAATATAAAATATTCACCTCACAATGTGTGAAAATATCAATCTTTTGACTTTGTTCATTTGGAATGAAACTTCTTAGAACTAGCATAAATTATAACATGCCTTTAGGCATCCAAGTCCAATTAACATTTTGATTCTGAATTATTTGAAAAAAAAACCCACAAATTTGTAGGATGAATAGTATACAATTTGATCATTTCAGTGGTCAATTCCAATTATTTTTTATGTTTTGTTTGGCAATTTAAAATTACAAAGGAGAAAGGTGACTTTCTAGTTATGTTAATTTCTTGATATATATATATGACAACTATAATTAATTAATCGATATCTTTATTTGTATTTGGATGAGATTGGTGTAAATAAGACATTTTTGAACAATAGTTTGTATACAATTATTTCTTAAATTTTTGGGGAGAAAACAAAATGATTGGATTTTAAGAGTCACATATTTTGTTCTTAAATTAAAACTAGAGATATATTACTCATTTAATTTTTACTAAGATTATAATCCAACATGTTATTTCAAATAATATAATAATACAAGAATATGTCTAACATTTGTTGGTATTTCTGGCTCCCAAATGTTGACACTCCTGTAAGGAGATGGATTCCTGACCTATATCTACTACAAATCACTCCTCTAAGTCTTAGACACATTATGGTGTTGAGTTGGAGTTTATCTCATCAATTCTCTAATGAAGAACACGATAACAAAGCTAACACTACCGATCAAGTACGTGGAGGAGCTTTCAATTGTTCATCACATTGTTGTTTGTCCTCGTGAATGCGGTATAGATTGGTTCTACGCATGCTAGAGAAGGTGACATGAAATTCATGATCGAGATGATATGTGGACATCTGATCGTTAGAATCAATATAGATGAAATATTCATTACCATTACCATGCACACCTTCAATTATAAACGATAGGATGATGCAGTTTTGAGAATGTTAAGAGAAATATCAAAAAGAGAAAACCAAGACGTTTCTACTTCAAAGTGACTTAAATTAGCTCGGGCAAGTCTGATTTGTAAACGTGCTCACAAAAGGAGGGACTATACAATGGGATGTTATCTCTTTTGTGTAGGTTGAGTCTTTTTTGTGATTCTTGTATTAATTTGGTTATATTAAAATGCATATACAATATTATATAGATGAAAGTCGTTTAAAAATAACGACAAAAATATTAAAAGAAAATGAGTGTCCAAAGGGGATATTTGATGAAATGACGCTAATAAATGCCTTAATTAAGGAAATGATCAGCGCCTAGTAAAAATTTCGCAAATGACCACTTCATATTTTCGGACGAAAATACCCCATCGCGAGACGATCGTGCTGAACAATTATACTCAATTCAGTCTTGAATTTCCGTCGCGAGACGACCATGACGCAACGAGGGTATTTTCGTCCGAACAATAGGAAGTGGTCATTTGCGCAATTTTTATTAGGTGTCGATCATTTTTCCAATTAGGGTTATTTCATCAAATTTCCTGTCTAAAGCATCACCAAATACATCTAAAATATAACTCAATTAACCATTTAAAAAATAAGTGTGAAAAATATAAGAAAAATAAATGTTAACCAACGAAATAACGCATAACATAAAATATAGCGTTAACGAGTTCAGAAATTATCAAATTCACCGACTTTCTTTACCGGTTGTACTGAAAGACCCCTCTAATCGTTTATAGAATAAATAAAACTTTTTTTTGGTGTGAGTTATCATAAATTTTAATTTAATGTGTTTAACTCATGACTAAACATGTTTGAAAAGAATTTATGATATATTGCTTAGAAATAAAGCAACATTGTTTTGAAAAAAAGCTGTCACTAAATTTCCTCTTTTGAACCAAAAAAGGGTGCCATTGGTTTATTCCTTCCAACCACCAGATTCTTTCTTTTAAGTAAATTAAATAAAATACATTCATTTATTTATAATTTAATTTTCACATATATATATATATAATAATAATAAAAATAACTGTTTTAATAAATTATTCCAACAACAGATAGTCAAGAAAGGACAGGCAACGGCTGTCTTTCTCCATCGTGTTTACCAATTTCTCAGTCGCCTCCGTAAATCACCGGCCATTTCCTTTCTCTCTCTAAATCTCTCTCTCTCTCTCTCCGGCGTCAATGATTTGAACGGTTAACGAGCAATTCGCTTCGTATAGATGGGAGCATCGTTTTCAATTTTGGCGGAAGGTTCGAATGGATCGATCAACGGCGGAAGCGCTGGTCTCGGCGATATACCGGAAAGCTGTGTTGCGTGTGTTTTTCTCTATTTAACACCACCGGAGATTTGCAAACTCGCCAGGCTCAACCACGCCTTTCGAGGCGCTGCTTCGGCCGATTCTCTTTGGGAATCGAAGCTCCCTACGAATTACCAAGATCTACTTGACCTAATGCCGCCTGAGAGGTATCGGAATCTGTCTAAGAAGGATATATTCGCCCTACTTTCTCGTCCTGTACCGTTTGACGATGGAAAAAAGGTATGTGATCTGTTTGAATTCTTTGATTATAATTCATGAATCATTTTCTAGAAAACCTAAATATTACTGATGTGTGGTTTATGTTGCAGGAAGTATGGTTGGATAAGCTTACGGGAAGAGTTTGTATGTCAATCTCAGCTAAATCGATGTCAATAACTGGAATTGAGGATCGGAGATACTGGAACTGGATTGCTACTGAAGAATCTAGGTTAGTTTTATATGTTTTGACTCAATTAATGGATGTTATTTGAAGAACTCATAATGATTGTTTTTTCCTGCCTCCTTTATATCTGAAAACTAAGCTGTTTGAGGATTTTTTATGGTTCTGATATTGTTCTTGATGATAATTTTTCGCATTTTTAAGAAGCAGTTAGCTAGAATTGATGCTTGTTATGATTTTAAAGCTAATTGAGCTTGAGAATTGGTAGTTATCATGACTGTGATGCTGCTGATGATATAATTTCCTTTGACTATGTTGGATGAGTTCAAATGATAAAGAATTGTCTGTTTCATTTTCTAAATAAGGGTAATATTTAGGAATCATTCCAATTGACTTTCATTTGTTCACTTCAGGAACCCCAAAATCACATCTTATCTTAACATAAGAAAAACCGGCACTTTGCTGTAATTGCTTGGATTACTATTCTCATCATACTAAAATGATGAACTTTTTTTATGCAAGCAACATGAAGGAACATTGGTGATTTGAAACTAATTCCTCATGCCCAATAATGACTAATTGAGCTTGAGAATGGGTAGTTATCATGACTGCGATGCTGTTGATGATATAATTTCCTGGATTTGGTCTATGTTGGATGAGTTCAAATGATGAAGACTTGTCTGTTTCATTTTCTAAATAGGGGGTAATATTTAGGAATCATTCCAATTGACTTGCATTTGTTCACGTCACATTTTGAATTCTTGAAGAACCCCGAAATCACATCTTACCTTAACATAAGAAAAACCGGCATTTTGCTGTAATTGCTAGGATTTCTATTCTCATCATACTAAAATGATGAACTTTTTTTATACAAGAACATTGGTGGATGTGTTCTAGAAAAGTTGAGCAAGTACTATAGCCCAAATAGCTTGAACTATAATGGTTAATATGAAGGAGGCTATGATTAGTGATCACCCTACCTGTTGTAGGAGAAGTTTAGAAAATGCAAAATAATGTGTAGAGAAGATTGCAGTGTATTTTACTAATTAGCACTTTGATTAATTCAATGCCTAGTAAAAGATCTTCCATTGATATACAGTTAGAAGCTGAAAAAAATTAGGACATATATTGATACTTCTGGGGGAAGCTTAAAATCTTTGTATCCGTAGTTGGATTTGATTTGGATGCAGATTAGAAATCATCAATAAATGTCTAAATCTGTGTATGGGTTTGTTTGATAAATTGAAAATGAAGTATTAAATATGAATTCTAAGTGCCTAATGAGTTAATTCATTGAAAAATAAGTGCTGAATAACTAAATGAAAATATCTAATCATGAAGTACTTAAGTATGTATCATGGGAAAAACCGAACTGATTAATTTTAAGGTAATAATTGTATTTTAAACATTCTTATTAGATCACCAAGTTAAGTTGTAGCTTATTTTTCTCAGCTGACATTTAGCAAATGAACTTAATTCAAATTAACACTTAACCAATAAATGGAATGACTGCCTAAGTTATGTTTCTAAATGTGATCGCATCTGGTGATGAGATAGTTATTTGTCTACTAAGTTATATTTTCAAACTGATTTCCTTGGATCCATCCAAATTCATATGGAATATCTATCCAAAAGAAAAATGTTTAAAAGTTGCAAGTTCTAATGATTATCCCCCCTCTCCGTTTGCAGATTCCAAGCCGTCGCATATCTACAACAAATATGGTGGTTTGAAGTAGACGGTTTAGTGAAATTCCATTTTCCAGCCGATATCTACACCCTATCATTCAGGATTCACCTGGGAAGATACAATAAAAGGTTGGGACGACGCGTTTGCAGTTATGAGCACAATCACGGTTGGGACATTAAGCCAGTAAAGTTCGAGATCCGGCTATCAGATGGTCAGCATTTCTTTATAGAACGTTATCTGGACGACACCTTACACGAAGTGGACACATATGGAAACCAAAAACGCGGGTGCTGGATAGAATACAAAGTAGGCGATTTTGTGGTGGAAGATTCTAATCGTGCAACCGAAGTACGGTTCTCCATGAAACAGATTGACTGTACACATTCGAAAGGAGGGCTTTGTGTAGACTCGGTTTCTATTGTTCCTCGGGATTTGAAGGTGCTAAGACGGAGATCAAACAAGGTGATATAATATATACTCTACTTATATTTTGTAGTTGTTTGATCCACAAGGATTTGGTGAGATTGTAATTTGTTGTTTGGTTTTTGTAGAAGAAGAAGAGCATGTGTTCTTTCTTTGTTCTTCTTCTTCATGAGGTGAAATTAAGTGGGTCTGTGCCTTATTTAATTTCATTTTCTTTATTTCCACTAGTTTTTTTTTTTTTTTTTTGCATGTATTATAGTGAATAGGGATATACCATATTTTAGAACATTAGAGATGATTGATTGATTTACTCAGGTGTATACTATTTATTCCCCTTTTAATCAAATCTTGGTAACCATTTCTTGAACTATATGGTTGTATTATTATTGTTCTTTAAAGTAGTTTATAAAATGTATCTTCTTTCAATAGTAATTCCAAATATTTTAATAAAATCATTTTTTTTTAGTTATCGAGATTTCCCACAGTCATGATCTCTTTATATAAGAGTATTTTTTTTTACTGGGAATTCAAATTGCGACCTTTAATCTAAATGTAAGACTTATCATAGTGAATATAAAGATAAATGTGGCGACATTTAGCCATGTATAAGTTAAAGCGCTATTATTCGACAAAGGATACCTGTTACGGATCCTTTCTGCTATTATTATATATCGATTTATTTATGAATATGAATAACTATTCGTTTGTGTTATAGTCAACGCACGATAAAGAACAATGATCGGTCGACAATGACTAAAGTTATAGTCAACGCACGATAATGATAAAGAACAATGATCGGTCGACAATGACTAAAGTGATGGACTTAGCTTATGATTGCGACTAAACCATTGTTACACCTTCCTTGGAATGATTGTGTGTTTAATGTTAGCATTATGATTGTGCTTAAACGAGCAAACGTGATTAGGACTATGAATAAAACGCGACGTTGCTTATTGAAATTGGTAGACTGTGATGTCCATGTCTATTGAAAATCCAACAGAAAATCATGGGTATATTTTAATCCCATAACGTTAGTTTTTTAATCCCCAAACAGAAAATATGGATATATTTTAATCCCACAACAGAAAATCCCATAAAACTATTATTTTATTTTATAAAAAGTGAGTCTATTGAAATATAAATACATGAGTATCTTTTAATCCTAGACTATGATGACGGTAAAGTAGTTTACGAACAATATTTATGAAGCTATTCTATTAGAACTTACTTAATAATTATTAAAATATTTTAGTTATTGGGTTAAAGTGGCCTGGTTCTTTCAAAAGTTTTTTATTTAATTTATACAAAATCAGTTTTCCAATCAATCACTTCTCACCAATCACATCACTTATTTCATTAACCAAAATACTAAAGTATCCTCTACTTTAAATTATTATTTTTTATTTTATTTATATATATCAATACCCTTTAAGTTATTTTACCAAATATAATCATCACCTTCTCAAAATCATCAACCATCATTATTTTTTTTTCTTTTTCTAGGTTATTCAAATAATCCCAATCCGAACAAGCTCTTGGTTATTGATATGGCACGGTATATTAAAGAAATCAATTATTTATTTATTATTTATGATGAATTAAATAATAAATAATAAGCAATATAAACAGGGTGTCCTTCCCGATTCATAAGAACCAGTTTCATTTTCTAATAACTTTCATCGTTAGAGAGACGTTTTATTGAATTGGAAAAGTCAACCTGTCGTAACTCAAAATCTTTGTCAATGAATTCAGATACAGTCTGTTTATAATTCATAATACATTTAGATATTATCTATAGGATTATAAATAGGAAACAAAAAAAAATTATATCAAATTGTTTAGTATCATAGTTCAGGACTAAAATAATTATTTATTCATTAGTCTTAGTCTAATAAAGAGTTTAGATTTTTGTGATTTCCGCTGTAGCACAATATATTTTTTCAAAGTTTGATATGCGATATCCTTGTCGTATCGTATTGTATTCATAGTTTTAGTCTTGCCCCCATTAGGGACGAATTCATAAAATATAGGGAGGGTGGACTTAATTTTTTTTTGTTGTTAAATTAGTTCAAAAATATTAAGGGAAATATGTGATTTAAAAATATCAGGAGTAAAATATTGTTATTATTATTTTTAAAATATCCGTATATATCTTTTACAGATATACATTATGTTAATTTTTTAAAAATAGTTAATTATTATAAATATTATTTGGACATAAAACAAATAAATAAAGTTTATAGTTTGAGAGATAAAAAATTATCTTTAAAAAAAACTATCATCTAAATAATTATAATAAAAAAAACTTTAACAATATATAAATATATATATATATATATATTAATAATAATAATGAAAACATCTCGAGTTTGTTTGATAATATGTTTTTTTCGAATTTTTTACCCAAAATCTAATATTTTTCACATTTCACTTTTTCTATTTCATCATTTCTTTTATTCATGAAATAATAAAATACTTTTTTATTTAATATCTTTTATTTTTACTTTTATATCTCATATATTTAAAAAGTATAATCTTATATTTTTTTATCTTATGTATTTAAAAGGTAAAATGATTAATAAAATTTTAAAAACAAATAAAATCAAATAATTTTTATACAAAACTCAGCTAAAACAAAAATTAAACAAATTTTTCCTCAAATCTCACACAAATATTAATTGTCTCTCAAATTTTAATTTATACAGATTTCAGCTAATAATTCTTTCAATATTTGATTCTTTATATATAAAAAAAAAAAATTGGGATGGACTTAAGCCTAACTCAGCTCAAGCGACCGTCCATCCCTGCCCCGTTAGGACCGGAAAAATAACTCGACGCAATGCATTCAAATTCCGATGCTCATTTTCAATTTGATCATATAAGTGAGCCAAGTGTGCCTTTGTTCCCATTGATTATTTAATATAAGTAAATTAAATTTTGAATATATATTTCTTTGAAAAATTTGAATCAAAATAATAGACTAACACCCATATGACAAAGTAATATTCTATTAATTTTTTAAGGTGATCAAAAGTATGGTCCCTCCCATATGTATATAAAGGGCATTAAGGTAATTATTTTAATATTAAAAAAAAACTACTATCTTTATATCTCCCATGTGAGATGAAACAGGTAAACATTTGGTAGTAGATGATTTCACCTCCTTGATTGAAACAACAAGCTAGACACATGGTATATATATATATATATTATGAATGATAAAATGATAATGAAGTCTTGTAATTTTTATGACAATTGTTCATTTAAATAGAGAAATATTTCTACCATTGTGATATCACAATCATCTTCTTATTATATACTTTAATAGTGATGGATAGAAGATCCAATAAAGATGTCTACATTAAAGTCTTCAGTATCTAAGTTATAAAGGGCCTACTAAATATATGATTGATTTGAATTATAAAAAATAATATAATTTTATAATTTTGTGTGGTATAAGTGGTATTATAAGAATTCAGTACCAAAATAAAAAGTTTAATTCTTTTATAATTATTTAATTTTATTTTGTATCATTACTATTTAATATTTTAATTATTATATTTAATAACTAATAAAATTATAATTAAAATTTAAACCTTTATTGAATTATATTTATTTTGTGTAAATGTGTTTAATTGATTGTAACGAAATAAATATAAAATAAAAATAATTTAATTTAATTATAGAAAAAAATTATAATAAAAATAATAAAATCATACTATTTTTATAACTATAATATTTGTAATGATAAAATTATTATATTATGATATATTAATATTATAACTAAATAAAAAGATAAGTTTAATATATTATATAATATTGATATTAATATTCATAAGAAGTCTAATAAAAAAAATTGAAAATTAAATAGTGTTTATTTACAATATTTTTACTACATATATATAAAATATAAACTTGCATCAACAATCAAAATATAATTAAATAATATAAAAATATTGATATGGTAACTTTGGTTATATTCAATTTTATTTTATTTCATTTTAATTAAATATTGATACTTCACTTTTCATTAGTTATAACATTTAATTTAATATACAAAATATTAAAATATATTATACTTAATATATATATATATATTATATAAATATATTTTAATTATTTATATTAAAAAATAGTTTTTTAAAATAACCTCAATTGAATATTTTTAAAATAATTTAAGTTTATTTTGAAAACCTTTTTCAAATAAACTATTATATTATAATAATATATTTATATCTAAATATAATACAATAAAATTGCACACAAACCAATAAAGTTGAGTTTTAATTGAGAAATATTATTAAATTTTTTAATATATAATGATTAAAATATATTTTATAATCTTATATAAAAATATTATTATTTTTAAAAATAAATAATATTTTTTCCAAACCTAACCAGATGGGTCTGGAATTTCCAAATTGGACCATTATTATTAATATATAATTAGATCTTCCAATTTCTTGTATTAATTCAGAAGACATGAGTTATTTTATTTGAAGTTTTGCCTGCTAAAAGGACATATTATGGGGTCTGTTTTTAAAGGTAAGATTGAGACATGATGAAGGAAGTCAATATTTGTACAAATTAATCTATAATAGCTGATCCCTCTCTTTATATCACTAGTTCGGCGCCGACTGTTAATCAATTATGATACGTCCATTGTCCTCCTTTTTACATATGATGATATTTCATTTTCAAGACTCACTTTATGCAAATTAAATAGAAAAAAAGGCTTTTAGCAGGTTCTAATTTATGGACATGCCAACCATATTTCCCATCATAGGACCACATTCTCTTGTTCATCCATCTATGCATTAATTGAATTTTGAACATTTTAAAAAAGAATCAAAGATTTTTCAAATTATTTTTCAATTTTTTATTTATAGTTGTAAGACATTCTTGTTAATATTTTTTATTTAATTTAGAAAAAAAAACAAATCTATATTCAAAGGATTAATTAGATGAGAACTATAATATAAAAAAGAATAAATTATTTGAGTTTTGAATTATTATAATATTTTTTATTTAAATTTAAGTTTTATAAAAATAAAATAAAATTATTCATTAATTAAATAATTTGATAATTAAAAAAGAAATAAAATATGATAAGTTAATATTAAAAAAAACGGGTTTAAATATCAAATTTATTAATGAATTGGAAAAGAAATATTTATTTAAAATTTATCCATAACCTACAACTTCATTCTCTATATAACATTGTAATTTATATCATATTATTGGAAATTGAATTGAAAATATAAATGTGTGAATATGGAGTCTTTCAATCACTAGGCAAAATCATTCTTATTAAAATAGTTATTATTTAAACTACACATTTTCCACAATAACTAATCTAATATTTATTTATAATATAATTTATTATCTATAAATAATTTAAAATAAAATATTTTTATATTTTTATTTTCTTATAAATTTATATATTATTTTCAAAATTTTAAAATATTTAAAGGTTAACCAAATTTAATAAAATTTACCTACTTCTCAATCACTAACAATATTCTTGTATTGGCACGGGAATTTAACTATTTTATTTAGTGTTTTAATCTTTTATTTGCATCCGAAATTTAAAATTAAGTTTCTTTTATTTGTGTTATATAATAATATAATTTTATGATTATAATTATTAATATATAAATCATTTAGTTCATTTAGTTTAATTTTTCTTATAACTTGCATTATTTGTAAATACATTTTTCTTTTATTTTTTTTAAATAAGTAATGTCTCCATACAAATAATATTTATAAGTTTTATGATAATAATAAAATAATATAATATGACATTAAAAACATAAAAAAAACTCACTAAGTGTCATTGTGGTTTATAAAAGATAAAAAATCATTGTTCTAATTCTTAACATTAAAAATAAATAAATTAGATTTTAGTTATTTAATTGTTATATTTTAAATAATGATTATTGTAATTAATCTGAATGGTTGTCAATAGTTTAAGGAATGTTCTAATTTTGGTTCAAAGCATACAATTTATCTTCTTCTATAAATCTTCAATAAATATTTATTAAGGTCATCAAAATACAGACAATATTAGATTATGGATAAATTTGATATCTAACCTTAAAAAAACTTAATATCAAACTAGCTCTTAAATAATTATAATTAAGTAGTTAAGTTGACTATGTTTTTGTTCCATTCAGACTTAGCCAAACATTAGAAAACAAATTTGGTTTGACAAAGGAGATTTGATTCAAATCTTTTGGATAGCATTTGTTTTTTTTTTATTATTTCAATATTTCATTTCTTTAATTTTGTTCTAAAATAACACCAATATATAACATATTTTTGTATGATGAAATATATTGATTTTTACTTTCAATATTAAAGTTATAACGTAATTTCACTGAAAAAATAGTGAAAAATTTCTCTTTTCTCTTTTTTTTATCATTTTTTTTACAGTCAAATGTCATTCCTTCTCCAATTTCCCAACATAACTCTTAAAAATTCACATAATTCAAATATTCAAATATCTTTATATTTATTTTTCTTTATAATAATATATTATTATTTTAATTGCTAATTTGATTGATTATGAGATTAAGGATGAGGTAACTACCTAACTAAACAAGACCAGGTCTAGTGTTTTTATAGCTCACTGATAGATCTAAACCATTTGAAAAATAAAATAAAATTAAGAATCCATTTTGTAGTCTCAAGATAAATATAGTATATGCTTGTTGTTTGAGTGATTTAAATTAGATGGGTAACAAAAATTGATTAATATCGTTTAAATTGAATTGGACTAAATCGAATTGATCAAACTGAATGCTCGACGGTGTATGAACCGCTAAATTGAACCCAACAATTTGATTGGTCGGCTTAGTGGCGATCAAACTTGTAAACCGATTGACCGACAAATTATGCTTAAAATCTAAAAATATACCTAATTTAATTGCAACTTACAATTGAGATATAAATATTTCACTTTATAAATAAGTTTGAACTATTTACCTATAATATATTGTTATTTGTTTTTCAAAGAAAATATATCAAAAGAAAATTTTAGATATAATTATATTATTTAATAATAATATTTGAGAAAAAGACAAAATCTGATCGAATCGACAGAACAAATTACTCACCTGACCGTTTTATACCTTTTATTTGAATCATCTTCAAAAGTTTGTTTGATATTTGGCTGTAGAACTTTTGTGAGATTATTTTAAAAAGTATTATTTCATTAAAAAAAATTATCTACTAATTTTTGTAAAATAAATCATCAAAATATTTTTTTATATTTAAAATTTATATTTAAATTAAAAAATAAAATAAAAATAATATTTAAGTATTTTAAATGATGAATGAACTTATTTGACTACTAAAATTACAGTTTAATATTGAGTTTTTTTTGAACTCAATAAAAAATCTATCCACCATCTTTGTACTTATTTTCTCTTCAATAAAATTATTAATTCAAATATTATTTTATCAGTCTAATAAAATTATTTTTCATTATATATTAATATTTTTCCAATCTTTGAACCACATAATTCAACTTTTTATAATACTAATCTCAATAAAATTATTAAAATAACCCAATAATATCCAAACAAGATTGTACCTATTAATTCTATGACTTTTGAGGGTGGACGGTAAAAAAAAAAACTATTCATCTCTAGTATGCATTAAATTCAAAGAATTCATAATTTAGAAATGGTATGAAGTTGAAGTTTATTACTATCACATTTTATTTAAATCATATATATATTTTTTTTAGCTATCAAATTCTTTAATTCATCAACTAAAAATTATAATACCTTTATTTAATTTAAATACAGAAAAATATTAGAATAATTTAATCAATTACAAACTCAAATATCTTATATTTAATCAATTTTCTTTTTAAAAAAAATACAAACCCACATAACCCAACATCAAACAAGGTTTAATGGAAGAGAATTTTGGACTGGTGATTTAAAAATAAATATATTAGGATAAACTGTCTTACCTTCACTAGTAAATCTCCGGCGCAGTAAATTCTATATTTTTTTATTATCTCTATCCAGCTCTACTCGACAAATTCTTTTTTTTGGAAAATCGGTACTCGACAAATTCATTAATTAATGCGGAACCAGATTTATATTTAAGAATGATTTTAAAATTTCTAGCTTATTGGAATAATATAAGGATTATTCAAATAATATTGTTTAGTCATTATGTTGAAAATGTTTTTTTTTTAATAAAAAATTTAAGTATTAATATATAATAATGAAATAAAGAATATTTGATAAAAAGAAATTCTAGTTTTTTTATTTTTTTTAATGAGAGCGCACTAGGAAGGCTAACGTCCAGATTGACGGTCAGACTAACGACCAAGGCATAGGACGCCCTGGCCTCACGTAATGGAACTCCACATACCACGTCCAACACGCGTTAGCGGCCCAACTTCGTCTTCTTCCTCGCGATGCACAAATAAGAACAATTGACTCCCTTAAATTGAATAATGATAAAGTCCAAAATCATAATTATTGAGCCACAACATAAAGTTGAAGGTCCTCATCCTATTCCCTGAAAGAATAGAATTTGGTCGGGCAAGGGGTAAGACCATTAATGGTTTTGTCCGAATTTAAATCGGCATAGGCCATCAACCGACATTGACCATTTATAAAAAGGATTCTCGACCAAGATGAAAGACAAGAACCAAACATCATATCATCCATCAATCTCTTTCAACATCCACCATTAAAAAATTTCAATTTTTTTTCTTCTAAACTCAATTTTGGCTTATCTAAAGCTTCAATAAGACTCTAGGACTTTTCTCCAATTAAATGTAATTGTCATTAATGTTATAATTAATGTCATAAATAAAAAAACTAAAAATTTACATTTTAGCTTATGTGTTTTTCACTACTATGTGATTATTTAACTTCTTGACTTTATTGATCATAAAGTCATTTATAAGCTTTCCATCTAAACTAATTCAAATAAATCAACTTAAATTAAAAATACCTAATTTTGTTTATAATTGATTTTAAAATCGAGTTGTTTAGTTCAAGAATGACAACCCAATAATCATTCAAACAATTTATAAATAATGATGGGAGAGATTTGATGTACATTTGCTTGAAATCAAGTTTTTAAAGCTCTTGAATTCCGAATTTAAAATATTCTATAAAATAAAAGTCAACACAATGAATTGGTTTTGATTTTAATGGGTATAAAAAATACTTTTCATAAATTTTGAATTTAAAATCTATCAAAAAAAAGTCAAGGTTTTGATTTGAATGGGTATAAATTTTTTTTTCATAAATAGTCCAAACTTTTGTGAAGTAAAATTGTTCTTTAATGTTTACAATGAATATAGAGTGTGAGTCCTTTACCGAGTGTTACCAAATATGGAACATGAAAGAATCTTTGAAATTACTTATATAAATATAAAACATTTTCTTGATTAAAAAAAAATGAGTGGCAACTCTAAAGATCAATATTCCGACTATTTTTTTCAAAATTATTTAAACAAATAAATTATTTCGGCTCCTTATATTTTTTTACGAGATTCGAGAGGAAAATAAAATATGTGATATTTTTTTTAATAAAACGTGCTTACCTAAAAATTGATTAAAATTAATTATTTTTGAATTAATCTTTTAAAATAAATATTTATCCAAAAACAACTCATAAACTAACTAACGCATTTCAAACGTTTACAACTCTCTTAGCGACTCTGCTATGTGACTCTGCTCTATGATGTGAATATAAATTTTTGAAAGTTTATTTAATATAAATATTTTATTATTTAAAAAATAAGTTAAGTGTAAGAATTTGTTTTTTCTTTTCTCGAATTTTGTTTGGTATTTTGTCCAACAAAAATAAAATAAAAGAATATATTTATATATTTTTTCAAATTTTTATTTGGTTTAATTAATTAATGATTATACAAAATTCAATTAAAAATAGAGAAATAAGAAAAAATAAAATAAAAATGTGATGTAAGGATTAAAAAAATGTTTAAATTAAAACTTAAAACATGAAAACCCACTAAAGTAGACCAGTAGTAAAGGTCGTCTTAAAAGACCAAAATGTCACATATTCGATTAGATCTGAAAGCGTTTTAAATTTAAGTGGGGGTCATGACGGTGGGGTGTTATGCTAATTCTCTTTAATTAATTAAAAAAAATTAGGCTTAAAAACAAGATTTGCTTAATTATATTTTTTTTTACTATAGTTAAAGTTATTATATAAAAATATTACTTTTTACATCAGTTTATAACAAAACCTATATATTGGAATTGTGATGTGTTATCAAACTGCACTTTCACAAACCTTTTGAGACATTTGATCAAACACATTCCATGAATCAAGGTCTTATAATCGAGCATTCAAGATCATTTTCAAAAAAAGAAAAATATTGTCCTAATCAAAATCAAGAATAATCTTGGAATGTCTTGTTTCTCCTCTTTTGGACTAGCTAGAAGAGAAAGAGTATATATCATGATCTAGGGTTTGGCTCTGTCACAGTACTGGTAGCTGCTGCTGCTGCTGGGACTGGACTTGAATAGTTAACTCTATATATAACCTTATTTAAAGACCCCACCATCCTTTATTCATTCATACATCATCATCATATCTTAAAAACTACTACATACGTATGCATGAGAACTGACCAGAATCAGGGCAACCGATAGATCCACAGTTTTAAAATGCGGGGACCAGTTTAGATTAGATTGTGACCTCCTCCTGAAACTCTCTCCTCTATATATACGAAACCTTGCCACGCCTATTACCCTATAACCCTAATATATTCACGCGTGCATACTGATCAAGATTCAACCAGTATAATTCATTATTATCATTAACATTAATTAACAAGTTACATCTTAAAGGAATCGAATAATTACTTCAACTAAACAACTTTTATTTCTCATCAAACTAAATTTATATTTGGTTACAACTATTTCACTTATATATTACCTTTCTTTTTCCAACTAATTCAATGGGTCTTATCTATTATCTTGTATATCAAATATTTCATATTCAAATCCCATATAATATAGGGGGGAAATGTGAACCAGTTGAACTTAAATCTCAAAATGGGTATTTTTTATTCTTAAGAAGAGGCAAAATTCCATTTATCCACACATTTCATTCATAATTTTCCATTTTTTTTTATCAATTCCATTCCATTTTTTTTTGTCAAGTCTACCATCAATTTTTTCCAAACCCATCTCAAATCTAATTTTGAAACCTCAAAAAGTGTTGTCTAACCCACCAAAAACTCAATAAATTAACTAGAAGACATAATAAACCTATGAGATTCTCAAGTATTAACGAAGTCTTATTATTAATGGGTCATGAATGAGAATAATTTAATTATAATGATAAAAACAATCAAACTCAGTAAAAAAACAACAATCAAAACATAGAATGTTGACCAATATGAGTGAGAGAGAGAGAAATAGTTTGATCTTGATGCATAATTTGGAGCCAATAGTGAACTATGACTAAACCTGAGAGAACCCTTTTCATTTCTCCATTGATACTATTCCATTTCATTCCAGATCCAGTTCGTGGATAGTGTTACAGTGATAATTCAATAGTGATCACATCTCTCTCTCACACACACACAGAAAACACAGACACACTTACAATTGACTGTTGATCATAAATTGTATCCGAAGAATTGATATCTGACGACATTTCTTTACTGAGATTTACTTTGTTGCCCCCCCAAAAGGGAAAAATTAATCTGATGCAGTCATATATATATATATTACATCTTCCTTAATTGCCAACCCTCATATTCTCTCTCCTCTATCTTAATTTCTTTCCATTTGTGGTCCAATTTAACATTTCTGATTCAACCAACAATTACAGAATTCAAACAGTTATATATATATTATAGGTTTCAACATAAATGAAGAAGAAGAAGAAGAAAGCAATCAACACACAAACAGAGAAAGAGAAAAATGGATTGGAACGGTGCCAGTACTAATTTCAGACCACTCCATCAGAATTCTTTCAATCATGTTTACAACTTCGGTTTTCATGATCAGTATCCTTCGGGTATGTATTTCTACTCTTTTTGTTTCATTCACTTTCTTCTACTTATAGCAAATTAAAGAGATTCCTTTATTACATGAGTCACTTTAATCTTAAATATATATATGATATTGGTCATGCATTTATATTCTCAACATTTCTTTTAATTTATTGGTTTCATAGATTTTAACTTTTGATTTCTTGTATGTTATGCTTAATTTCATCATGTTTAAATTACTCTGATTTTTTTTTATAATACATATACCCTTTAAAAAATTATAGAGTGATTAATTTTTTTAGGTGTATATAACATAATGCACATCCATATGAACATAAAAACATAAAATTAATTTTATAAAAAAAATACTTATTATAGTTTCGAGATTTTATATATAGGTATATATTTCATAATGTTATTAAATATAACTATACTTTTATAAAATTATTTTTATGAGTTTGTTTGGAACTATTCGCATTTTTCAAAAATCTAAAAGCTTGACAAAATCTTTTGGACTGATATGTAAGTTTTTTTTTAATGTTATTTTTATATAGTTATGTTTAAACTCTTCTGATCATCATATTATTTTTTTTTCTTTGTAGATCAATGCCCTTCTTTGATCCATTTTTCTGAAATTACAATAGTTTTTTCAATAATGAATAAAAACAATTTAGTTAGGTCAAACTTATTCTACATAATACATTTATATATGTCTTTGACAGGAACAATGGCGGAGGCAGAGGTGCCGGCTAATCATCGACCTCATGACAAGAAGAAGAGGATGACCATTGAACAGTTGGACTCACTTGAGAGAAGTTTCCGAGAAGAGATAAAGCTTGACCCTGACCGGAAAATGCAGTTGGCTAGAGAACTCGGCCTGCCGCCGCGCCAGGTTGCGATCTGGTTCCAAAACCGACGTGCCAGGTGGAAAGCTAAGCAGCTCGAGAACTTGTACGAGTCCCTCAAACAACAGTTTGATGTTGTCTATAGAGAGAAGCAAAAACTAGAACAAGAGGTCAGCAATACTTACCTAGCTTCATCAAAAAAACATTCATATAAAAATACACCAAATATACATAAATTTCAATTGTCTAACATAGAACATTTTGGTAAGATACCATAAAATTAATGCATTTTTTTAATTGTTAGTATTTGATATTGACAACGAGAAGGGTATACTAGTTTTTCAAAATAAATTTACTATATAAACATATTATTTTATTTTGATATTTTAACTAATTTATGTTCGAAAAAGACAATGTTAAAAATTAGGGGAGGGAGGTAAATTTTCTATACTTATTTTATCATTCTTAAAGATTAAGTAATTTTGTTTGATATTATTATAATAGATTTTCAGAATGTGTTATTGGTGAACATATTGTGGTTAACATTTGAGTTGAATGTCTCAATGCAAAAACGGGTTAAACGAGCCAAAATTTTGTTAGACATCTTTAAAAATATATTAGACGAATCAAAATCATGAATATAAACACAAAAAATTAGTTTAATAAATTTATTTGTCCATGAACTTAGTACACGAGTTAATCAATTGCTCATCCCTAAATGAAAACTACATAATAGTAATATAAAAATTTGTTTTTCAATGATACATTTCATTTTCAAGATTTTCAATGACTATATATATATGGTTGTCTAGGTTTCGGCATTAAAGGCAATTCTACTCGAGCAAGCACCAAAAAACGGGATGACAATGGGGTACACCGAGATTTCAGAGGAGGAGACAAATGATAGTGCATCGGCTGGAAATGGGATGAGCTCCGGCAAGACTTGTCAGCATGACAACAATGTTAACTATGTCGGAGACTACAACCCCATGGTGCAGCCGGCTCCTCACGTGATGGCCCCTTTCTGGTCTCATCAACTGCCTAATCCTTACCCTTAATTAAATATTTAAATGACTATATATGCTATTTAATTACTTAATTAATTAGCTAGACTTTAGATCTTGTACTACTTTTTCTAGCTAATCTTAAGATCTATTGGGGGAACCAAGAACTATATCTATCCTTTCTCTTGAGTTTGTTGAAAAAATGTATTGGAATTAAAATGACCTTTTTGCAATGATTGTGAAACTAATTTAATCATGGAACAATTACAAGTAGAGATCAAATAAACAAAGATAACAGTTGTTTATTAGAAAATGGTAGAAAATAAAAAGTTATTATGAAGATCTCACCTCTCCTTCAAGAAATAGGACACCGATGGTGCTAACATAGAGGAGGTCCAAGATGATAATGATGCTAGCGTCGACCAAACGGCTATCTCGGGTGACCTAAAATGTTATATATATATATATATATATAATTAAGTAACATAAGTGACACATTATTCCTTCTAACTTATCTATTACATTAAGCCTTTATTATTTCATTTTTAAAATTGTCTAGATTTGAATTGATTTGGAATCGATTGATATAATGTCAGTTCCAAATCAATTGTTTATTTAAATAACGTGTGATTAACCCGTATAAAAATTTATTTTAAAATCAATTTAGGCTCAATTTTTTTTAAAGTGTATAAACCGAGTGTAAAAAAACTGTACATAATGTCTCTCGTGGACAAAGTTTTAATTGAACTATGTTTGTAAGAAAATGTTTGACCAAGCCTTCACTATACGCAATTCGTTCGATACACCTAATCTATAACCTTTCTCGGACTTTTTTTATAGATAAAAAGACAAAATCTGGTGGTGCCCTCCCTTGACGATGTTACCGTTTAACCGCTCACGATGCGATTGTTGGTAGACTCAAATCTTGATGGCGACTCGTTGAGTATTTTCTAACGTAGATGGCGAACTGAACTTTTACTCCAGCTAGGGCTAAAAAAACGTTGCATCTTCAAATGTCTTAATGCGCTTTGTTCATTGTCTGGCTAAGCGTCATACTCAAATTGTTGAATGCTCTAGGAGGATTTGGGATAAAATGAGTCACCTTACTAGTTTGAGGAGGGTATGAAGACTTTCCCTTTAGATGCCCCTTCTGCTGGCTCTCTTGGTTTGTTACCACGACCTTTGCCTCATCGGTCTCCCATGCATCTAAGACAACCTTACTTGAGTCTTAGGCTTGTGGTTGTATAGGTTTGTGGACTAGTACGGTTGTGCCACTTTTTCCCGTCTTGATCTTTTAGCAAATGCATCGTCCAAGACTTGCTTGTTGGCTTTGACTATTGGATCTTTCTAAGAACAACTATGAAGATATGAAACTCTGGAAAATAGATATTTGCTAAAAAAGAAAAAGTCTTGAAAAAACTTGAGTGTTGTATATTCAACCTTTACAACCAATCCTTATATAGGAGTAATTAGCCTAGAACCCTAAATTACTTATACATATAGGCCCAAGCCCATTAATAATTAAATATACCATAATGGTATAAAAGACAATATAATAATATAATATATTATATTGTATTGTATAATATAATAATATATCAATATAATATATTATTATATTATATACACTAACAACAATAAAGGCCTACAACTTTATATTTTCTGACAATCAATGCTTAAACTCACAATCTCCCCCATAAGCTTGATTTGGTTCGAAATACTTCACGTCGAGCATCTCTCGCATCTCTGCAAATTTGACTCTTGCTAGTGCCTTAGTGAGAATGTCTGCACGCTGCTCTCTAGTGCCTACAAACTCTACAATGATCTGTTGATTCTTGACGCATTCACGGATGAAGTAGAACCGAATGTCGATGTGTTTTCTACGTCCATGAAACACCGGGTTCTTCATTAATTTTATTGCAGACTTGTTGTCGACATAGAGGGTTACCGGCCTCAACTCGCATCCGAGCACCTCGCTCAACAAGTTTCTTAGCCAAAGTTCTTGGCATGACGCTGGAGTAGCTGCCATAAACTCCGCCTCACATGAAGATAAAACAACAGTTAGTTGCTTCTGAGATTGCCACGTGATCAGATTCCCGTTGAGATAAAACACCATCCCTCCAGTACTTTTTCTGTCGTCTGTGTCACCAGCTAGGTCGTTGTCAGTAAAACCAACGAGTTCTTCAACTTCTCGTCCTCTTCTTAACTGAATCCCATAATTCGTCGTTCCCTTTACGTAACGAAGAATGTGTTTTACTGTCTGTTGGTGTAGAGTGGTAGGCTTGTCCATGTATTGACTCGCTATGTCAATTACATAAGAGATATCGGGTCGAGTGTGCGTCAAGTACCTAAGACACTCGATGATACGCCTATACTCTTTCGGATCCACTAAGCTTCCTTCCACATCCTTTCCGAGCTGCAACTTTGCTTTCATAGGATACTTGCTCGAGTTACAATCCTCCATTACAAACCGTTTCAACACCTTCTTCGCATAAGCTTTCTGCTTTACCTTAATGCTATCATTCTTCTAGTCCACCTCGATACCAAAAATTAACCTGACTGTGTAATGTTTCGTCACCGGTGCAAAGTTCTCCTCAAAATCATTACCTTGCTTCTGCACATAGCCTTTTGCTACCAATCTCGCTTTGTGCTTGAAGATGTTGTCTTCACTGTCTCTTTTCAACTTGAAAAGCCACTTTAACTCGATGGTCTTGTGACCGGGTGGTAAGTTGGTGAGCTCCCATGTCTTATTCTTCCTGATAGATTCGAGCTCTTTGTTCATGGCTTCATTCCACGACTCTTCGACTACCACCTCGTGATATGTTATTGGCTCATCGGTGGTGAGCAATAACAATTCATCAAGATCCATCTCTACTAGTGGTGCCTCCTCATAAACATCTCGTAGGATTCCGAACTCCACGGAATTTTGTACGAGCTTGTTGTTGTTGCACCACTCCCATTTCTTCTCCTCCTCGAATATAGAGTCTCTGCTCACATAGATTTCCCCGTAAGATGAATTTGGAAACTTGTGCGCCTTGTTTCCGTCTTCAAACTTCACATTTCCGGTAATTTTCTCGTCGAGCTCATTGAGCTTCTCTCGATGGCCCTTCCTATGGTTGTTTGCTCCATTGTCAAGGTACCACACATTAGTGTGATTACACTCATCGCCACTTGCGAGGAGTTTCTCCATGACTTTCTCTTCACTGAACAACACCACATCTGGTTCCTCCTTGGACGATTCTTGCATGAACTCTTCAAGGTTTGTCTTCTCGTCTCCCTCAGCAAACATTAATACTGGCTCCTCGTCATAGAAGCTAGCGAGGTTTGCATCATCTTCTTCGGGCAAAGCTTTCGTCACTACCTCAGCAAACATTAATGATGGCTCCTCATCATAGAAGCTAGTGAGGTTTGCCTCACCGTCAGACCTATTGTTAGGACACTTAGACGCGTAATGCCCATACTTTTGACAAGCGTAACACTTCACTGTGCTCTTGTCTTTGCGGGGCTTGGTACCTTCTTGTCGAGGTGAGCTTTCTGCACAACCTCGCCCTTGACCTTGACCTTGCCCTTTGTCACGACCTCGATTATCTCCACCGCTGCCGCTACGACTCGATGATCCAGAAGAAAAATCGGCTTCTCCGTTTTTCTTCATTCGTGACATCCATTCATCATGCGTGAGCAATAGATGCTCCTCCTCTTGGTCTCCGTATCCGCGAAGTCTCTCCTCATGGACTTTGAGACGACCGACGATCTCTTCGACGGTCATATTCTTGAGGTCACCAAATTGCTCGATCGTTGTAACGATCTGCATGTATGTTTGTGGTAAGGCTCTAAGGAACTTCTTGACGACGGAGATCTCCTCCACCTTCTCTCCTAACGAGCGGATACCAGTCACAATGGATGTCAATTTCATGGCGAAATCATCCACCGATTCCCCATTCTTCATACGAATCGCCTCAAATTGTGTCTTCAAGGTTTGCACTTTTGCCTCCTTGACTCTCTCCACTCCAACATTCATTGTCTTTAGCGTCTCCCACGCTAACTTGGCGGAATCTTTCTCAACCACCATGAGAAGGACGTCCTCAGGGAGTGCACTCACATTGCTCCCAGTTGTGGTAAACCTTTAGGGCTTTCTCTTTGCCATCTAATATTCTCGTATTTTCTTATGTAGCCGTGCTGGACCGGGGTGATTGGGATATGCAGTCTATGGGTATCATCATGCAGAATAGATGTGGCACGACTCTAAATCAAGGTATTGCCCTCTTCTTCATCCAACTCCTTATACCATGTCTTCACATCCTCTACTTTGTCATCGTAGACTCGGGTCAGGATTGGAGCGTGCCTAGTTGGTTGTTTGTTCTTTAATCGAAAAAGGTTAAATGAATCTATGTCAACCTACCATTTTATTCTCAATATTAATTATTCCAGCGCGAATTAGACGAGAATGTAAATTATTGGGATTGACTATAAAGTCTCGTTTTGTTCTCAAATATGTTCGATTAGTAATATTGTTAAAAGAATAAATATTATTAATTAAAACAAAACGAGATTTTATTGTCAATCCCAATAACTTATCTTCCCGTCAAATTGTGTCGGGATGAGATTGAGAATAAAATGGTAGGTTGACATATGTCTATTTAGTTTTTTCGATTAAAGAATAAACCTCACGAACTAAAGAGCCGTCACTTAATTTATTTGCAAAATTAGAAAATGATTTAGACTTATGAATGTTGATATTATAAATTCTTTGTATGTTCGGTGCCTCGTTACGCGTGAAAAAGAGTTTAAACGAACTATGTAAAAGATGATACAATATTTACTACGACGATATGACCTTTTAATATATATATATATATATATATATATATATATATATATATATAATTATATATATATATATAATTACACTTCAACATTTTATGGTTAAAAGTGAGTCTTTTTAAATTTTTTAATGTTGTTTTTATTTGCCATACAAGTCTAATGATGATTAATCATATTTGTGTGCTCCTTTTGAGAGGTGTGTGACAAATATGAGATGGATCATTTAAAATATGCAAATAAAATAAAATAAAATAATTTAATTGACACAAAGTCTGTAAAGGAGAAAAACATTCAAACCTTGGCCAAATAATGGAACCGTTCATAGAGTACTAATTAGTTTTTTATTTAACTTTTTAAACTAACATATATACATGGTTTATTCATTTCTAAATTAACTTAATTTATTATTTAAATTCAGTTTTTTTTTTAAAATTTATTTATTTATTAAAATTAAAATCATTATATATATATATATATATATATATACACACATTTAAATTATTAATTTTATAAATTTGATATATTTAAATTATTATTTATATAAATTAAATTATTTATATTTTGATATATATTTTAAATTATTATTTTTATAAATTTGATTATTTATATTTTGATATATTTTAAATTATTATTTTTTATAAATTTAATTATTTATATTTTAATATATATATTTACATATTTCAATTATTGTTTATATAATGTAATAAATATTCCCTTTAACATTTTAATAAATAATTGATAAAATTAATAAATTTAAAATATTTTAACTATAATAATTAATCATCATAAAAACGATTACAATTATCATTTCTCTAAATTATTGACGATTTTGCTCAGGACATCGTTGGCTACGTCTCGTATGACCTTTTTGGCCAAACCTCTCACAAATGATGGTCATTTGCGAGTTATCCATTTCAGTTCGAATACATTGGCTTTGACCTCGTTGAATTTTTTCTTTCTCAAATTTTCATTAGGAACAAGATTACCATATTTCTTCCAATCATTTGCTATTGGGAACGTCCAATATTATTCGTTAAATATGTGGTGAAAATCATACTACCACATCATATAAATTGTTTTTAGATTGTGATATGTATCGATGTATTGAACCCAATATTATTGAGATTGCACACTATACAACCAACAACTATATGTGAACATGGAGAGTGATATCAGCACCATTTTTCAAAAGAACAAAAACATTTACATAGGTCAACGATATGTTTGTTGCCACATTTCCAAGAACCATTATTTGTTCTATAACGTACAGTAGTCACCTCAAAGATTTCACTTTGCTCATTGTATGAAATAATTGTGTGTTGATGCATTGCTTTCGATATTTTCAAATATTTTTCTTGATACTTTGTAATAAGTATGCCCATTTTAAAGATCATTCAAATTTTGAGTATATCTTTCTGCAACAAGTTTTACAAAGCGATAGTATATATTCCACGATTGACGTGATTGGAAGAAAACGAGTAGACCTTAAAATATCATTAAAACTTTCGACCATATTTGTTGTTGTTTGACCGTAACAATATCCTACATCGTGGACTATGACATAGTCCACGTTGAATCAGTTTTGAACTAAGTTTATAAAAAAATAATAACTTTAAAAATTTATATATCAATATATAAATAATCAAATTTAAAAAATAAATTATTTAAAATATATATCAATATATAAATAATTTAATTTATAGAATTAATAATTTAAATATATCAAACACACAGATATAATATAACTAAACCTAATCTAACTATTATTACAACAATATTCACATAAAGATTTACGTAATCAAATCTTTAAGCATCTCATCAGTGTTGTTTTGAGTGGCCGTTCTTGAGCCTTATAAGAGGAGGCTTAGATTTGCATCTTCTATAACAATAAACATGATTTTCAGATTTAACATATAAACTCACATATGAATAAAAACTAAACAATAACAGATAAAAAATAAATAAATTTAGAATATCGAGAATCCTGAAAGGAACTCACAATGATTGTTGAAATGAACTCTATTATATATATATATATATATATATATATATATATATGCACTCAAACAACTACAATATCTCAAATCCACTAGTTCTCAAACTCACAATCACTCATAATAGAAAAAAATCTAGAATGCTAGGGGTGTTCTTCATTTTGTCTATGTAGAAGAATGAGGATTTTATGAACTTGAGAATTTCTTTTTTGAGATTATTTCTTTGTCGCCATTGACCTTTTTATTTTTTAGATACCAATTGACACAATAAAGACTTCGAAAATTAATTATTATTAGAGTTCAATGGACACCGCGCTGACTCTAAAATTATTTATTTAAAAATTCGTGAAATGAGCCGTATATAGAATTTATAAAATGATAGGCTTGTGGCTTATATAAACTATAATTAGGAGGTCAAAAATGAGTGTCTACAAATCGGTTTTGATTAAATTTAATAATTTAAGTCCGTTTTGATTTATTTTTAAATTAAAATAAAATCCCTTTATTATTATTATATATATTGTGCTTTAATTTAATTTAAATGATTAAGTCTCTTTTATTTTATTTTTTAAATTGTTCGAATTTTAATTGTTTTGAAATTGATTGATACAATGTCGTTTTAAATTATTTATTTATTTAAATAACGTGCAATGAGCCCAACCTGTATAGAAATATTTTCTAAAATCAATTTCGGCTCGAAATATTTTTCTTTATAAAATTTTATAAATCGAACGTAAAATACGAGTGTGAACATAGTTTATCGTTTCTCGAAGAGAGAACTAAAAGGTTAGGTGGAGGAAGTCATTGAGTGGGCGTTACACGTGTTCGTTAAAAGGATGACAATGGGTACCCATATACCCGATACATGTGGGTACCCCCGATGGTCGGGTTCGAGTATTTAAAATCGTGTTCGGGTTTGGGGTCGTGAATGGAGAGTAAAAAATGTTACTCGATCGGGTTTGGGGTCGGGGATGGGATAGTGTTGAAAACCCCAATTCGATACTCGAATATATTAATATATATATATATATATTTTGTTAAAATATAAATGACTTTTCAAGTTTCACACTCTAACTATCATTACAATAAATATAGTATTTATTTTCTTTTTACCCAAAATCATAAATCACATCAACATTATTATAATAAGTGTTCCCTCTCGTTAGTCATGACACTTATAATCTTCATTTTTCATCTTTTTTTCAACATTATTTTAACTTCTATCTTCAACTTTTCTCTCCAATAATAAAAAGATTCTTATATTGTTCAACCTCTACCACAAACTATGCAAATAAATAATGTTTTTATTTGTGTTTTTCAAATTTCGATATTATTAGTTTTAATGTTATTTATTATTTAACAAAAAAGTTATGTTTGTTCTTCAACTTTTATAATTTTATACTTATTTATTAACTTATTTTTTAATATATATTTCGTAGCTTCTTCTTCTGTTTTAGTAGAAAAAAATTGATATTTTGTAACTTCTACATAACTATTCAAGAAGGATGTATTTTTTTTTTTTTGAGAAAACTTCTTTGATAATGAATATTTTAAAGTTTATGTTTAATTAAGTATTATGCTATATTCGTTTAAATTTGTTTATGTTTTGCAGTATGAATGATTAAGTGTTGTTTAAGCATAAAATATTTATTGGTATTTTTTGGACAATTATATTTTATAATAACATATTAGTTAAGATATTATATTTCATTTATAATAATTTTAAATTATTGTAGTTTAAATGTGTTAATTAAAATATAATATTTTTTTAATATTTAGTATATTTAAAAAATAATAAATATAATTTTACACTTTAATCGGGAATTGGGGTACCCATCAGTATCGGGGTCGAGTAGTAAAATAAAAATCGGGTTCGGGAATGAGTACTTCACCACCCGGTGTCATCTCTATGTGAAAACATGTAAAACTTTGCTTTGAAAGTGTTGTACAAAGATTATAAAAAAACACTTTGATCTCCTCCACCAGATTTAATTTAATAAAGAATAAGAGGAAAATCAAGTTCAAAGACTTACAAACTTCATACTGCGATTAAACTCTAGCTAAATTATCACTAGTGGAAAAATATGCTTCTTTAACAAAGCTTAGTAACGACGGTCGAACGCCCTTACTGAAGATTTTTATCAGTAACAGTTATCGTAAACCGTTACTGTTATTAAGATATCAGTAACGGCTATTAAAGACCGTTACTAATATAAAGAAACAGTAACGGATATAAGAAAGAACCGTTACAGATAATAGCGACTTAATTTTTTTTTTGAATTAAGGGTAACAATAACGGTTTTCAGTATAACCGTTATTGATACTACTTCACGTCAAAATTTGTAAGATTCTCATTTGTAACGGTTTTGGACGGAAACCGTTACTGAAAAATTATCTGTAACGGTTTGTTGATAACCGTTACTAATACATTAGCTGTCGTTTCGTCTTCTTTAGGGTTATCAGTAACGGTTTTCAGTATAACCGTTACTAATATTGCTTCACGTTAAAATTTGTGGGATTCTCATTAGTAACGGTTTTGGACGAAAATCGTTACTGAAAAGTTATCTGTAATGGTTTGTTGATAACCGTTACTAATACATTAGCTGGCGTTTCGTCTTCTTTAGGGTTATCAATGTTTTTAATATAACCGTTACGAATGATTATCAGTAACGGTTTATGAGGGAAACCGTTACAAATGATTAATTAGTTATCAGTAACGGTTTATCTAAAGTCGTTACTGATACTCTAGTTTAACCTGATAGCACCGATCTCTTTCTTTTTCCTTCTTTCTTTCTTTCTTCTCTCTTCTCCTCTGTTTTCTTCCTCCGCCGTCGTTGATCTGCAAACAAGTTAGTTCTTCGCCGTTGTCGATCTTCAAACATGTAAGTTCTTCTTCTTCTCTACTCTGTCTTCTTCTTCTCCGATATGCTGGCTGGTTCTTTCTTTTCTTCCCTCTTTCTTTCTTTTCTTCCGCCATCGGTTCATTCAGGTAAGTAAACAGTTCCAAGGACGTTACTGAAACGGTTTTTGAAAGCCGTTACTGAAATTCATTCAACAACCGTAACGGTTTTACCTCGGCTAGAACCGTTACGGTTGTCCAAGGACTTTCAATAACGATTTTCGAAAGCCGTTACTGATGCCCGAGAAGTTTCAGTAACAATTGTTTCTGTAACGAATGGTAATGGTTTTATTCGCCGTTACAGATAGTTATCAGTAATATATTTGATGTTAATTTAATTAAAAAAAATATAATTTTTAAAAATTAATCAAAATATAATTATTTTGTAATGTTATTTAATATATATAATCTCTAGACATTATATTTTATTTTATTATAAAGTGTTTAAATTTTTTACATAAATATAATATCGATATTTTACCGAAATTAATGTATACTAAAATCAAGTTACAATAAATATATATATTCTCATGCACCAATGATAAAAATTTAAAGTCCTGGTAAAACTAATTATATACAAATTAACGTCAATTTTGTAATTTGACTACCACTATTTATTTAGAAAGCGCTGGTAATGATAATCTCATGTCATTGTGTTATTAACTTCTCACCTCTTTTTCTTTGTACTTAACAAATGAGGTGTGCAATTAATATACTTTTTTTTTTAAAATTTGATCGAGTAAAAATCAATTAAGTATAAAAACCATAAAATAAAAAAAATGTTACCATAAGTATAAAAAATATCAATCTAACACAATTACAATTTAAAATACAATCCTAATTAAGTCTCCAAAACATAATAAAAATAAAAAAGCTCAAAAGCAGCACTCAAATTTATTAAATATTCATACAACAAATATTAAATCAATTTATGTTTTAACATTTCTAACTAACATGGTAATTGCTGGATCTTATTAAATGATATATAATTCTTCCAAGTAGAACACTACAAAACTTATAAGTAGGGGTGAGCATTGGGTGGATTAATCCGAAATCCAATCCAATCCGAATCTTAAATACTAATTTGGATTGGATATTTCGGATTGGATTGAGATCGAATCGGATTGAGTTCGGATTGAATTAAATCGGATTGGATTAGGATTATCCAAATTATCCAAACTATCTAAATAAAAAAATATTTTTTAATTTATTTTTCTTTAAATTAAATTTTATCTAAATATAATATATATTTTACTTATTTCACAACGATATTTATTTTTATTTTTTATTTTTTATTTTTTTTAAATTCAAATTTAATAAAAATAAAAAATTGAAAATTTAAAAAAAAAAATTATTGACTAATTTCAAGTTGATTTATATAAATATTATTTAATTTGGATTATCCAAACCATTTTCAATCCAATCCGTATCCGATCCGTATTAATTAGTAAAACGGTTTGGATTACAGATTGGATAAATTTAGTTTGGATTTAATACGGATCGGACAAAACGGATTGATTTTGTCCATTTGCTCAATAAGATAAAAATAATGCATAGGAGTATGAATGTACATCATAAGAACGTTAATTAGGTTTATATTTGTAATATAAATAACAAAAACAAAATCTAACATAAAAGAAGGTCCAGCTGAAATATCAGATGGTACAAGACTTTAACCCAATGTTAAAATCTTGGTTTCCTTTATTATCAACTACTGCTTAACCAGACATGTTTTTGTACATGACATCTTTAAGACAAGACAAACAAACAAGTGACAACAATAATACATATTATAATTATAACAAATTTTTAGCATTAAAATTACTTTATAATCAATTAATTATTGTTACATTAAATTACTGTAAAATAAGAATATAAAATAATAACAACAATTAATAAAAAAAAAAAATAGTACTATTATTAGTATTAATAAAGAAATGGTTCCAAAATCATCCAAAAATATGTGTACATACATGTAAGTAGGTCATCATGATTGTAAACTATGAAGATGAACATTGAGTCTCCTAAGCCAAATGGAATGAAGAATCATATGAAAAACATCATACCTCTTTGGAGGATAATTCACCTCAAAATGCCTTCTAACTTTAAGCCCATTTTTGTGCATCTCTAAATACTTCTCCTCCGGAATTTCCAAGAGAATCTTCTTTAGATTCGGGATCTCCTTAACCGGGATAATCACTGCGAATTTCTCCCAATCTAGTACATCCCCAAAAGGTAAGGCATAGTGATCCTTAATAAGAACCGGGACACATCCCATGTATATCCCCTCCACCATTCTCGGGCTAGCCACTTCGTAACCGCTTGCACATATACAATATTTGCTCTTCCTAACTAATTTGTAGTAAGACATGTTCTTCGGGAGGTATTGGTGAACTTGGACATAGGGGTCCTTGTTCTCCCAATGCTTAAATAATATGGGCCTAACTGGCCCATGATTCCCTCCGGCGAAAAATACTAGAATTGTTCGCTTGGAGGGGAGTGGTCCACCGATCAAACCTTTGGTTGTTCCGGTTGGAAGGTGGATTTCTGGGATGGAAACGTCTTTCAAAGGATTAAACCTTTCGGACATGTTGGCATTGCACAAGCCTCGAATTGAATTGTTTACTAGCGATGGAATGGCAAAGGAAATTTCAGGACCCTGAAAATGATCAGAGCGAGTTAATTTCTTAGTATTCTAATATCATTGTAAATGTTTTGTTTCATTACTATAATTATGTTGTTACTTACCCAATCATGGCAAGCGACCATGAAATGGTCGGCTCCCATGGTCCGATTCCAATAAGTGTACTTATTAGAAATGACGTTGACATAATCCTTGGCAACCTTCCGCATCGGACCCCATTTGTGATCATTCTGGTATACGACCATGGCTATTTCTGTCACGCTAAAGGGTAAGAAGAATAGATGTGCCTCACTCGGATTTCTAGTTCGAAAAGGGCTGGTTTCAATATTTTGTAGGAAGAGTCCCTCAATGGCATAGATGTTGGTGCAATGGCCATTATGGAAGATTGGTGGTTCACCTTCTTCATAGATGAATATCTTCAATCTCTTCTCCATTTCTTTGTAACTCCTATTATACAAAATAATTATCATAATTAATCATAACTTGACAACTTAAAATAAAGTCATGATTTTCGCAAGTGGAGCGCAATTACCTCTCAAATGTCACATGGTTCCAATAGATTGAACCTTCGGAAGTTAAGTCCATGTCGGAAACGGAGACATTTTTATTTTTTGCTTCTTTTATTTTGGCCCGAGCACTTCTTAAACTGTATTCGACTCTCTCCAGATCATCGTAAGTTCTTAGAAACTTATCCTTGGAATGAATCAATTGAGTTTGATTTTGTAGGGAATTCGCTTTATCTTGAACGTTCTATCAAAATTAAATAAAAATTATAATGTGATATTGTTAAATTAAATAATATTTATTATTCCTAATCCAAGATTTTCATATACTAGAGTGAATAAAAGTAATTTCCCAAATTTAATTTATTAGATTACAAGTTTAACCTATTTCATTCTCTTGATCAATTCCAATCCTTTTTGTTTAATCTTCTTTTCTAATTATATTTTTTGGGTAATTCCATTTCAATATAATAAAATAAAGTTTGATGCTAATCCCTAGGAGTGTTTCTTAGAAAAGGGGAAAAAGTGTTTAATTGCATATCCTATACTTCTAAAAGCAACCTTGTTACATAGTCCCAAAGCAGCCTTGGATCTAAAGCAATTCTTAATAGAAATAAAAAAAATAAATTATAATATAAAAGCAGAAGTAAAATATAGATATAATTTGATAACTAAAATATTTTACTTCTTATAATTATAAAAATATTTTGATTGTCTTTTCAAATCATTTAAATAAACTACTTTTGTCTCAAACCATGTTTTTTCATTTTAATCAAAAACAAATTCCCAAATAATCTTGGCTAAAGACTTGTTTTAATTTAATAGATAATAGCCAAGTAAAAAAATTAAAAAAATTATTTTATTTGATTGAATTTAGAAAGCTAGTACTATTTTTTTATTAAATAATTCTTATTTTAATTTAAAGTGTGAGAAATTTTATTTTAATTTATTTTTGTATGTATCTTTGATATAAGAAAATTTACATTCGAGATATTAGTGAGGTTTAAATAAAAATTATTTAAAATCAAAACTATATTTAATTATTAAATCACCCTTAAAGTTAAATATTTGGACTATTATTTCTTAATTAAAAAGCTAATTTATGAGTCACGAGACAATTAATTTAGTTGGATATAAAATATATATTTTTATGAAAAGTTTTTCTAAAAATATTTTCAGAATCTTTGGCAAATAAAAAATGTAAATAATATTTATAAAAATAATATAATAATATTTTAAAACGGCCTATTTCATTTATAGTAAATATTTAATTAATTTCTAAACAGAAATGTATGACTGCAAAAGTTAAACGTAAAAAAAACACACACACAAAGAAACACATAGTGATGAAGTTCTTACAGTTTCTTGACTTGACGATTGATCATCAGATGAATTCCGGCGAATCGGCGCCGGAGAAGAATGATAGATGAAAGACACCGGCCACTTGTCGGTGTTTGATTGGCTCATCATGACCACCACTACGAACACCAAAATCAACGGGAACAAAACCCAGATCACCCTTTGATCCATTTCTCTCTCTCTATAATATATACAAAATGATATATTTTGTATCCCTAGATTATGTGTTTATGAGAAAGAGGAGAAAGAGAGAGATTTTCTAGACAGAGAAAATGAATATGAAACGGCCGGGGGAGGGAAGGATAAATGTTAATATTTAATTATTTGCTTCTTCATGAAAGAAAAAGAAAAAAAAGGTATTCTCCACGCAAGCATATATAGACTTTATTTAGAAACAAAATCTGTTTTTACTAAAATCTTATAAATTCACACAATATAAACATTAATGGAAAAGATAAGGAAGTTTAAGGGAAAAAAAGTAGAAAGATAAATATTTAGTCAAAGCTTGAAAGTGTTTTATTTATTTATTATATTGGTCAAAACATTTCATTAATTCACATTTACACGGAAAATTATATCACACAAACTATATCAAAAGGAGTGAATCGAACAAAGCATTGAATGGAGAAACTTGAGTTCACTTATTCAATTTCTTGGGTTCATAGTTATGTTTATAAATTTTGATTTGATATTAGCGTTTTTATTTATTTATCATAACCATGTTATCTAGATTTTTTTCTAACCCGACCATGGAATAATCATGGTTGGTTCTGAAAAATGTCTCAAAATCCTCTTTAATTTGTTGTAAGCCTCTTTTTATCGAGCATATGATCCACCAAATCTGACACAAATTGGATCAATGTAATTATTAACACACATAATCATGAGAGCCTCTTTGAGAACTTGGGTTGTTTGCTCTATCTCTTGTTCTCTCAAAAAAGAAAAGAAAAAGAATAGTGTAATTATTATTTTTTTAATTTTTTTAAAATGACTATTTTGTTCCTTCTTGTGACATGTGCCATTTGACATAATTGTCTTCATTCTCAAGAGTGTTTGATGAATGTTAGCATCATTGGCCGACTCCTCCTCTCAAGTGGAACAAAAATGGCGCGAGATCCCACTATAATTGCCTCTCTCCCATTGTGTGTAGAGTCATGGTTGGTCATAGGTAAACTAATTAACTAACATATGGGCTAAGACAACCTCACCATAGGCTGCCGATATCACCCAGGTAGCTCAAGTGATAAGAGTTGTTTGTTCAGTCACGAGTTTGATTTTCACTTAAAATGCATTAAATTAAAGTGGAGATCGAGTCATTTCGGGAAAAGCTAAAGACGAGAGATCGCGTCAGGAAATACATAAAAATTTTGGATTCAAGTTGTCTGCTGTATGAAAAGGAATGAAGAAACAACTGATCATCTCTTCGGGAACTATTCATTTGCCTCGAAACTTTGAAATAAATTTACAAAAATATGGAGATGACCAAATTCTCAGGAGACTGGAAAGAAATCGAGGAAGTGACTGTGAAAAAAGCGAAGGGCACAAAGTTTAAGTCAAAGATTTTCAATGCGGAAACGGGGATGGCACTTTGTCCCCCGACATCGGTCTTGAGGACTTTATCAAAAAGTAACTAGTTTCGGCGGGCAGTCCTTCACTGAAAATGAATCCATTTTATAAAATGATTCAGTGTAATTTATTTTCACACTTTCTCTAGACCCAATTCAGCTCAACAATTTACAACATATGACGGGAGAGAAACGCGAGGGAATTCTCGAGAAATCAAATAAGTCGGGAGCAGACCTGGGATGATATTGTAACTGACTGTAGCGCAAACCTCTGCAGGAATGTATCATATCAGGAAGTCACCGATGATTGGTTGTAATTCATTTATTTTTAGACAGTAACAAACTTAATTTACTTAGGTTTGTCCAGGAAAATACAGAAACTCATTTTTTTTTTCCGTTTTTAGGAATTTAGTGACACTAAGTTGTTTTTTCAAAAAAAAAAAAGTGGTTATGGGGTGCTAGCTTCCAATATTAAAAAAATAGGAAAACATAACTAAATAGTTCATGAGGCAAGAGTCTATGATAGTTAAAGATAAGAATATAGAACGATACAAAAAAGATGATTAGAATAAAAGTATTGTATTGTATAGAAAATATGTATGGGATAATAAAAGGTCTAAAAATATGAAAAACGTAAGATATGAAAAGCCTAAGAATATGAAAAGCAAGAGAATATTAAATGAAAATTTATTCCCTTACATATTTTAAATGTTTTGTTTAATATCTTTCCACAAATGAAATAGAGTGACACACAAAGTGAGTTTGTCACGTAGAGAAAAACGGTTTGAATCAAATCCAAGTCCTTTAGTGAGTAGTTGACAATTTGATCATCAATAGGTATATATCGATTGATGAAAGATTTTTGAGAAGCACGTTCACAAACGAAGTGAAAATAAATATCTATATATTTTGTACGAGCCCGTGTGAAGTTGAGGGAGAGAGATACAAAGTTCACGTGATAGAGATTGAAACCAAACGAGTTCAGTAGTGGCATGTGTTATAGCTCAATATTTAGATTATGTACTAGACCGAGCAACAACCTCTTGTTTTTTGAAATTCCACGAGATAATGTTATTACCAATAAATATGTAGTAGCTCATTGTAGAATGACGGTCTTCAGGAAAACTAGTTCAATCGGAATTGGAAAAAGCAGAAAGTTTGATGGATGAGGATAGACCATGCCGAATAATTTCACGCCACCCATAGTCCGAGTAAGAAGTGACTCATAGAAAGTTTTATTACTTTTCTTCCATTCAGTCTTTTCATAAAAAGGAGAAAGAAAAAGAATGATCGATTTCACCCGTTCTGAATAAATAAATAGAAGTTCTTGGTGGGACATGATGTGACGAAGATATCGAATAATTATGTTCACAATAGTTCAATGAGTGGTATGGTAGTAGGTTACTACATAAATTGGTAAGCACGATTGACAGTAAATAAAATGTATGGTCGATTATGTGTTAAATATGGGGAGAGTGATACATGAATAAAAATGTATCGTTTATGGATTCATGAAACTAAGGGAGAGAAGAGTAGTTTTCAAAGTTATGTCATTCACGGGGCATGTTTGAGACCATAGAGAGTTTTGTGAAATTTACACACATGATTTGGTTAATCAGGATGAATGAGACTAGGGGTTGAAACATACAAACTTTCTCATTAAGGGTTCCATGTATAAAAATCATTGATTGTTGATGTAGTTGATGGATTGGTCATTGATGAGTGCAACAATATTTAAGATAGTCCGGATGATAGAATGTTTCACAGCCGAACTAAAAGTTTCTAGGTAGCCAATACCTTTTTTCTTATGAAAACATTTTACAACTAATTGGGATTTATGACGTTCAATGGAACCATCATCTTTTTATTTGACTTTAAAAGTCCATGTACCACATTATTCTAAGAGGATTGAGGAACAAGAAACCACATCTTGTTTTGAATGAGAGCATTAAACTCATTAACCATGGTAAAAGGCCATTGAAGATCTATGTTAACAACGAAAAAACAGGTGGGTGGAGAGATAGAGATTGTTACAAGGTTTAAATTGTGAAAAGCATGAGTTTTAACACTTGTGATCATATGGTACGAAGATCATTATAGATCATGGATGATAGTGGAGAGCCCACGTTTACGAGTGGGTGGGTTGGGTTAGTTGTTTGGTAGATGATTGGTGGTTGACGATGATAGGGTTCATAGATGGGGAATGTGACAATGATGAGGATGTCATTCATGGGGGACTTGTTTGAGACCATAAACAGTTTTGTGAAATTTACACATAATTTGAATAATTAGGATGAATGAGACTAGGGGTTGAACCATAAAAAATTCCTCATTAATGGTTCTATGTTCAAAAAGCATTGATTGTTGATGTCAAGTTGATGGATTGGTCATTGATGAGTACAACAATATTTAACATAGTCCGGATGGTAGAATGTTTCAGAGCCGAACTAAAAGTTTCTAGGTAGCCAATACCTTTATGCTTATGAAAACCTTTTGCAACTAATCGGGATTTATGACGTTCAATGGAACCATCATCTTTTTGTTTGACTTTAAAAATCTATTTGTATCCCACATTATTTTGAGAGGATTGAGGAACAAGAAACCACGTCTTGTTTTGAATGAGAGCATTAAACTCATTAACCATGGTAGAAGGCCATTGAAGATCTATGTTAACAAAAAAAAAGGTGGGTGAAGAGATAAAGATTGTTACAAGGTTTAAATTGTGAAGAACATGAATTTTAACAGTACTTGTGATCATATGGTACGAAGAGCATTCTAGATCATGAATGATAATGAAGAGCCCACGTATACGAGTGGGTGGGTTAGGTTAGTTGTTTGGTTGATGATGGTGAGGGTTCATAGATGGGGAATGTGAAAATGATGAGGATGTTTCATAAAGTGGTGAATTATATAATGTGATTTGGGGAGGAGTAGAAGTAGATAATAGGGATGATGGAGTAGTTGTTTGGTATATGGAGATAGGTATATTTATGAATGATATTGGTGGTGGTGGTGGTTAAGATGGATGATTGGTTAAGTTTGATAGAGTTGAAAAAGAGAATATTTGTTCATCGAAAGTAATATGTCGTGAAATGTAGATACGACCAGTAGGAATATGTAGACATTGATATCCTTTATTATTGAGAATGCAGACAATGAATGTGCACCGAATGGATTTAATAACAATTTTATCTTGATTGTATGGCCTCGTTAGAGGATAACATGCACATCCCAAAACCTTCATATATGCATAATCAAGTGTTCATTTATACAAACATTCATATGTAGATTTATTGTCCAAAATGGGTGTGGGAAGTCAGTTGACGAGATAAGCAATAGTGAAATCCCAATATTTAAATGACACAAAGGATTGAGCTATTAATATTTGATATGTCTTAGTTAGATGACGGAATTTTTGTTCAAAAATATTGTGATGTTCAATTGTGTATGGACAAGAAAAACAATGTTGAATTTCATTTAGCTCGGTTAAGAATTCAAGATAATTGAAGCATTTTAATATTTTGTTGAACTAGTTTTTTACCCAAACTTTAATTTAGTAAATAAAACACTTTTAACTTAAAAAAAAAAAAAAAAAAAAACTTTGCACTCTTCACCTATTCCCATTTTTAATTTAAAATTAACATTTTGATATTTCACTATACAATAATATTATTTTTTTCTTTAATTATAATACAAAATTATTATATGTTTTTAATATAACATAAAATAATTAAAATACAAGAAATTATATTAAAAATAAGAACATAATTTTATTTTTGTCCAGGGTACCCAAACATTGGAGTCGCTAAATTAGATGGGTGATCTTTTGAGTTCTTGGTATCAAATTTTTATGTTAAATATTGTGTAACTTATATGTTTACATTGTAGAAATAGTTTAATTATTCTGAATATTTTATTAATAAGTTTTTATCATTTATTTCAATTATAAAATCTTTTTTATTAAATAATAGTGGATCAAGTCATGACTAGTTGAAAATAAGAACTCAATATATATATTTTAAAACATTAGCAGTGATCAACCCATTCGATAATGTAGTAAGCAGTTGCTTCTTTATTTAGACTTCAGATGCATTAATAATTGATAACGTTTTTTTTTTTCTTTTTTTATATTTGCTTAAATTTTATTGTTGTATAGATTTGACCCATCTTAACAAACTTTGGAGTCCGTTTGATCTAGGGTTTTAGATTGTTTTAAATATTTTTTTCTCAATCAAATTATTATCGTTAATCTAATTATTAAATTCCTCAATTCATTAAATAAAATTTTAACATATTTTTAATTAATTTTAATTAATTTTAAATTTAATAGTTCATTATAATAAAAAAATCATAAATAATATATATATTTTTTTTTCTAGAAAACCCATAAAATCCTATAAAAAAAAAGTCTAGATCAAATAAGTTGTTGTGATGACTTATGGTTTACTATTTTTCAGTGTGAAAATCATTTATTAGTGGATTTGTTATATAATAATATTGTAAGACAAACTTGTACTCAACCTAGCTAGTTTTATGCAAGGAGTACATTGTAGTATGAAATTTAGAAAGATATAAAAATAGTTTGTGTCTATATAATTTGTTTTTATATTTATATATGAGTAATAACAGAAAAAATAGCTTTAATTAAGATGTATCCAACTTATTCATTAATAATTAAAAATTTCATTGCAGTTTCCAAACGAGACAAATGAGATTAATCTTACTTGCAAAGTCAATATACAAGAACTTTTATAGGATAAAATACACAAAATTTGAGTGCACAAATTCACGTTTAATGATATAAAAGTGAGACCAAAACAAACTCATCAATGTGTTAGGAATAATTTTTTTTTGTGTTTAACCGTTTTCCAAAAAAAAATAATTCTTGTTGTGAATGATTTATGAGTAGATTAAGCCAACAATTTATTATAAATCATATATCTAAATATATATCGTAACATGTTTGGAAATACATACATAAATATATTCAAATTTATTATAAAATAATTTAATTATAATAATAAAGTATTTAATGATAAAAAAAATACAGAAAAATACTATAATATTTTATTTATTTATTTATTTAAAAATTATATTTCTTTTACAATATTTGATAAAGGCGTTAATTTAGAGGAATTAATGTTCTGAAATATTTTTTAATTATATATATATATATATATACTATTAAATTTAATAACTTTGTTGTTCAACACTATCTCTATATTTTAATTAATATTTTTGATATAACGATAAAATATCGGTAATTTTTTTACTCTTAAGTGAGTCTATACATTATAGTCCATTGTGTTATGTAGGGGTGAGCAAACGGGTAAACACACAACTCGTATTATCCAATCCATATTCAACCCAAATTAAATTTATTCAACCCATAACTCAACCCATATTATTTACAAATATGGGTTGGGTAACCCAAATAATTTTTTTATTTTTTCATTTAACATTTATTTGACTCATTTAACATGTTTTTATCCGTTTAACACGTTTTTACTTTTTAACATGTTTAACATAATTTTGACACGTTTTTGACACGTTTAGCATATTTTGACACGTTTTTCATATTTTTGAAACGCTTAATACGTTTTTAACACGTTTTACACGTTTAACACATTTTTGGCACATTTAACACGTTTAACACATTTTGACACGTTGAAAACGTTTTTAATATTTTTGGCATGTTTAACACGTTTTTAAAATATTTAGCACGTTTTTCACATATTTTTCACACGTTGACACGTTTTTCATGTTTTGACACGTTTAACACGTTTTGACACGTTTAACATGTTTTTCACGTTTTGACACGTTTAATATGTTTTTCAATATGTTTAACACGTTTTTCACGTTTTTGACACGTTTTGACACGTTTAACACGTCTTTGATACGTTTAACATGTTTTGACACGTTTAATACGTTTTTCACATGTTTAACACGTTTTTTTTCATATTTTTGGCATGTTTAACATATTTTGATATATTGAACACGTTTTTCACACGTTGACACGTTTTTCATGATTAAGACACGTTTAACACATTTTGACAAGTTTTTCACATTTTTGGCACGTTGAACATGTTTTTCATGTTTTTGACACATTTAACATGTTTTTAACATGTTTTTACATGCTTTGACATGTTTAATACATTTTTAATATGTTTAACACATTTCCATGTTTTTTTACGTTTTGGCACATTTTTTACACGTTTAATACGTTTTTTACACGTTTAACGTGCCAAAACGTGAAAAATGTGTTAAACGTGTCAAAAACATGAAACGTATTAAACATGTCAAAAACGTGTTGAACGTGCGAAAAATATGTTAAACGTGCCAAAAACATGAAAACGTGCAAAAAAATTTGTTAAACATGTCAACAATATATTAAATGTTCCAAAACATATTAAACATGTTATAATGTCAAAAACGTGTTAAACGTGTTAAACGTGTCAAAACGTGAAAATGTGTTAAACATACCAAAATGTGTTAAATGTGCTAAAAATGTGTTAAACGTATTCAACATGTCAAAAACGTGTTAAATGTGTTAAACATATAAAAAAACGTGCTAAACGTGTTAAACATATCAAAAGCGTGTTAAACGTGTTAAAATTTTAAAAACGTGTTAAACGTGTCAAAACGTGAAAACTATGTTAAACTTGTAAAAAAAACATGTTAAACATGTCAAAAATGTGTTAAACGTGCAAAAACGTGAAAAACGTGTTAAACCTGTCAAAAACGTGTTAAATATGACAAAAACGTGAAGAACGTATTATTAGTGTGAAAACGTGTTAAACGTGTTAAACATGTCAAAAACGTGTTAAACGGCCAAAAACGTGAAAATGTGTTAAACGTGTAAAATGTTATAAGTGTGAAAACGTGTTAAAAATGTTAAAAACGTGTTTAACGTGCCAAAAATATGTTAAACATGTTAAAAATGTGTTCGACTTGAAGTTGAAAGATGATTATGTTATATTGAATTAATAATAGAAAATTAAATTAAATTTATATAATTTGGATAACCTAACCCAACTCAAATTAAACTCAACCCAACCCAAATTAATATTTTGGGTTTGGATGTGTTTGGGTAAACACAAATTATGCTCACCCTTAGTGCTAGGATTTTACCCAAAAAAAATTGTATCAATTTTATGTTTTATGAATTAAATATATATATATATATATATATATATATATATATATATATATATATATATATATATATATATAAAAGAAATAAATAATTATACTTTTATTTCATAAATTAAATTTATAAGGCTCAAATTTTAATATATTTATTTTGTTTCTAAACTTTAACAAATTTAGTTTATTTTTCAAATAAATTTAATTTTAATTCAAATCTTTTAAAATAATTTTTAAAGATCAAATCAAAATATAATTATAATGTAATATTATTAATAGATCTAATTCATAAACATTCTCATCATCCATTGTTGTTATTAGTGAGTCTACTTTTATTTGAGTAAAATGATAGTGGATCCTTTTAAAAGCCTGAATCGTATTATACTTTTATATCGACTAGAAGGAGAACAATTCACCTTGTAAAAATATATAATGAACTTGAATTGTTTCGGAAATTCAAGAAATTAAAAAATTAAAAAGAGTAAGAATTTTTTATTAATTAAATCTAAATTAATTCATATTTATTATTATTATTATTTTGCAGATGCAAATGCAATTAAAAATCGTTTGAAACTTTGTCTGTCGCATTCACGTTGTCTAACTTCAATCTGTTACTAAATTTAGTTTTTTAATATTTGTTAGTCTCTATAAATGTTGAATTCTTAAAAAATATATTATATTTTATTATAGTTATATTTTTAATTTTGTATAACGTTTATTAAGTAAACATACTAAATTGATTTTTTTATTTTTTTGTAAGTAAATATATTTTATTCGGCATGAAATACTTTACCGAAATCCAGGTACGGTAAATGTATGAATTTTGTATACCTATATTTTCGGTACCAATAAAATATATAAAAAAAACTACGGTATACTATTCGGACCCATCCTAAGGGTAACCAATAAATTTTAAAATTCACTCAAAACTCTTATTATTAATATCTATTTTAAGAACCAATATAGTATTTAATTTATTTATATATTTATAAACTCGAACAACAAACTATAACCTATATATAAAAGTCATTATATACGGCAATCGTGGGATATATATATTTTTAATTCATTTTATACTTTACATTTTCTTGGTATCTCAGTACCTCTTTAAGCTACATTTTTTATGTTTTCAATGGAATATGAATTACCTAAATCTGCCTTAGATTTTAGATGGTTTATTAGTTGTATCAACTTAGGATTGTTGGGCTTAAGCCGAAGCACAAACACATGCTGAACCTACTCCCTAGTGTAAGCCCACCTATGAGCTAGGGAGATAGGGCAGACCAACTCCAGGCCCAAGCCAATCGATCCAATATATTAAAGACATTTTTTCTAATTTTGTTATATATAAAATAAAATAAAATAAAAATATCTATATATATTAAATAAAAACAAGTTATCAGTATGGGATATTTGTTAAATTAAATTAAAAAAAACAATATAACTAAAACAACTCAAATAAACATACTACAAGAGAGATATTGGAGAATTAATGTGTTTATTTGATGGATGATAATTATTTTATACCGTTAATTTGATATGATTATTTATCCACAAACATACATGGAGATCGTTACCGCGATCGAGCAATTTGGTGACCTCAAGAATATGACCGTCGAGGAGATTGTCAATCGTCTCAAAGTCCACAAGGAGAGACTTCACGGCTACGGAGAATAAGAGGAGGAACACATATTGTTCACGCATGATGAATGAATGTCACGAATGAAGAAAAATGGAGAAGTCATTTTTTCTTTTAGATCGTCGAGTCGTAGCGGCAACGGTAGAGATAAACGAGGTCGTGGCAAAGGGCAAGGCAAGGTCAAGTGCGAGGTCATGTAGAAAGCTCACCAGGACAAGATGACATCAAGCCCCACAAAGACAAGAGCACAGTCAAGTGTTACGCTTGTCAAAAGTACGGGCACTACGCGTCTTAGTGTCCTAACAAAAGGTCTAACGATGAGGCAAACCTCACTAGCTTCTATGACGAGGAGCCAACATTAATGTTTATTGAGGTAGTAACGAATGCTTTGCCCTGAAAATGATGAGGCAAACCTCACTAGCTTCTATGACGAGGAGCCAATATTAATGTTTGTTGAGGGAGTGACAAATAACTTTCCCAAACACAAGGAGACAAATCATGAAAAGTTCGTGCAAGAACCGTCCAAAGAGGAACCAGAGGTGGAGAAGAAAATATGTGTGAGTAGAGATACTGTGTTCGAGTAGGAGAAGAAGTGAGAGTGGTACAGCGATAACAATAAGCTTGTACAAAATTCTGTGGAGTTTGGAATCCTATGAGATGTCTATGCGGAGGAACCACTAGTAGAGATGGATCGTGATGAATTGATTTTGTTCACCACCGATGAGCCAACAACATATCACGAGGGAGTAGCCGAAGATCCGTGGAATGAGGTCATAAAGAAAGAGTTCGAGTTCATCAGAAAGAACAAGACATGGGAGCTCACTAACTTACCACCCAGTCATAGGACCATCGGGTTAAAGTGAGTTTTCAAGTTGAAAAGAGACAGTGAAGGCAACATCCTCAAGCACAAAGCGAGATTGGTAGAGAAAGGTTATATGCATAAGCAAGACGTTGATTTTGAGGAGACCTTTTCATTAATGGCGAAACTTGACATAGTTAGGCTAATTCTTTCCATCGCAACTCACTATGGATGGGAGAATCACCACTTGGATCTCAAATAAACATTTCTCAATGGTGAAATCGAAGAAGAAGTTTATGTCGCTCAACCTGAAGGTTTCATCATCAAGAATAAAGAGCACAATGTGTACAAGTTATACAAGGCTCCCTACTGACTACATCAAGCACTAAGGGCGTGGAACACTTGCCTCAACAAGAGAATGATGAGTCTCGGTTTCGTGAAGTGTTCTCAAGAGTAGGTTGTGTACACGAGAAACTATGGAGAAGAAGTACTCATTGTTGGCGTATACGTCGATAACTTGATCGTGACAGAATAAAGCATCAAGGGTGCTGAGGAGTTCAAAAAACAGAAGATGAAGGAGTTTGAGGTGAATGATCTCGGGCTACTTTTGTATTATCTTGGTATCGAGGTGGACCAGAAGAAGGATATCATCGAGGTGAAGCAAGAAGCTTATGCGAAGAAGGTATTGAAACATTTTGCAATGGAGGATTGCAACTCGAGTAAGTATTTGATGGAAGCAAAGTTGCAGCTCGAAAAGGGTGTGGAAGGAAGCTTAGTAGATCCGAAAGAGTATAGGCGTATCATCGAGTGTCTTAGGTACTTGACGCATATTTGACCCGATATCTCTTATGTAGTTGGCATAGTGAGTCGATACATGGAGCAGCCTATCACTCTACACCAAAAAAGTAGTAAACATATTCTTTGTTAGGTGAAGGGAACAACGAACTATGGGATATAGTTAAGAAAAGGACGAGAAGTTGAAGAACTCATTGGTTTTAATGACAACGACCTAGCTGGTGATACAAACGATTGAAAAAGTACTAGAGGGATGATGCTTTATCTCAACGGGAATCTGATCACCTGTTAATCTCAAAAGCAGCGAACTATTGTTTTATCTTAATGAGAGGCGGAGTTTATGGAAACTACTGCAGCGTCGTGCCAAGGACTTTGATTGAGAAACTTGTTGAGCGAGGTGCTCGGATGCGATTCGAGACTGATAACCCTCTATGTCGACAATAAGTCTACAATAATATTAATGAAGAACCCGGTGTTTCATAGACGCAACAAACACATCGTCACTCGGTTCCACTTCATCCGTGAATGTGTCGAGAAATGACATATCGTTGTAGAGTTCGTAAGCACTAGAGAGCAACGTGAAAACATTCTCACTAATGCACTAGCTGTTGAGTTATGGAGCCTACACTTATAATAAACTCTACATTGTTAATTATAGTTTATTGGGTTTTCTTTTTGGTTTTGGGTTTGGGCTTGACCAAAGATATTTAGGTTTATTACATGAATGTTTACCTTATAAATATGTGATTATTAAGGGTTTACATTGTGAAAACAGAATTCTAGAGAGATAAAGGGTGAGGCAAAAACTCTGTATTCATTCTTCTTCTTCATAGTAAAATCTGGTGGTGGCTGAAGTTAATGTAGCTCAATTTGAGTGAATCACTATAAATCTGTGTCTTCTTGTGTTCTTCTTTCTTGCATTTTTACAGATTGTTTCAAGCTGGTCGGATTTGGGAGATACAAATCCTAACAACTGGTATCAGAGCAGCTAGGCTAGATCTGAGCATTGGAAATGATAGCAAGTGAGAACAGTATAGGACATGGGATTGGAAGATTTGATGGGACAGATTATGCCTTCTGAAAAATGCAGATTGAAGATTATCTTTATGGAAAGAAGCTTCATGTTCCTTTGAGTGAGAAACCAGAGAAGATGGATGAAGCTGAATGGAAACTCCTTGATAGACAGGTTTTGGGAGTTGTCCGATTGACGCTAGCCAAGACGGTTGCTCACAATGTAGTAAAAGAGAAGACCACCATGAGTCTGATGAAATCTCTTTCTGATATGTATGAGAAACCATCTGCTAACAACAAGGTACACTTAATAAAAAGACTCTTTTACTTAAGAATGGTTGATGATACTTCTGTTACTACTCATTTGAATGAATTCAATACAATTGTGAATCAATTGCTATCTGTTGAGATTGATTTTGAGGATGAAGTTAGTGCCCTAATTTTGTTAGCATATCTACCAAATAGTTGGGAACCTATAAGGGCATCAATTAGTAATTCAGTTGGAAATGCTAAACTGAATTTTGTTGAAGTTAGAGATCATATTCTTGCTGAAGAGGTTCTTAAAATTGATTCTAGTGAAACATTCAAAGGTTCTGCTCTGAATGTGGAAAACAGGGGAAGAGGTAATGATAGAAATTTCAACTGAGGTAAGAGTATATCTATGTCAAGGAGCAAGAGGAGTCAGTCCAAGTCTGGGCGGACATTTGAGTGCTGGAATTGTGGTAAACATGGTCATTTAAAGAGGAACTACAAAGCACCGAAAAAAAATGGTGATGATAAAAATGATGCAGTCAACGTTGTTACATAATCTGTCACTGATGCGTTACTTTTGTCTGTTGATAACCCGATAGATTCATGGGTTTTGGACTCTAGAGCGTCTTTTCACACCACTACTCACAAAGAATTAATGGAGAATTATGTTGCTGGAAACTGTGGGAAAGTTTATCTCGCAGATGGTGAGTCGCTGGATATTGTTGGCATGAGGGACATCAAATTGAAGATGGCAAATGGTTCTGTTTGGAAGATTAATAAGGTGAGACACATTCCAGGTTTAATGCGCAATCTGATTTCTGTTACACAGCTTGATGAAGAAGGTCACAATTTCATTTGTGGAAATGGTGCATGGAAGGTGACTTAAGGAGCAATTGTTGGTTCTCGAGGTCACAAAACTGGAACGTTATACACGACTTTAACTTGCAGAGAAACAGTTGCTACTGCAGTTGATGAATTGAAGAACAATGAGTTGTGGTATTGCAGGCTGGGCAATATGAGCGAAAAATGGATGAAAATTCTTTTGAAGAATAGACAGATTCCAGAATTGAAGTCTGTTGAACATCAGTTATGTGAAAACTGCAATCTTGGAAAACAGAAACGGGTGAGTTTCTTAAAGATTGGGAAAAAGTTCAAGAAAGAAAGACTAGAGTTGGTACACACTGATGTATGGGGACCTGCACATGTTTCTTCTATTGGAGGATCACAATATTATGTGACATTTATAGATGATTCGACAAGAAAGATATGGATATATTTTATGAAGCACAAGTTTGAAGTATTTGCTATTTTCAAGAAATTGAAGGCTTTGGTTGAAAATGAAACAAATCAGAAAGTTGAGTGTTTGAGATCTAACAAAGGAGGTGAATATATCAAATCAGATTTCAAAGAGTATTGTGCTGTGAATGTGATCAGTATGGTGAAGACTGTTCCCCGAACGCCTCGAGAGAATGGAGTAGTTGAACGAATGAATCGAACATTGAACGAGCGTGCTAGAAGTATGAGATTGCATGCAGTGCTGCCTAAAACCTTCTGGGCAGAAGCTATTAATACTGCTGCCTATTTGATAAACAGGGGACCCTCTGTTCCTCTTGAATTTAGAATTCCTGAAGAAGTCTAGAGCAATAAAAAGGTAAACCTTTCTTATTTGAAAGTGTTTGGTTGTTTATCATATGTTCATATTAATGAATGTGATAGGAGCAAGCTTGATTCAAAGTCTAATAAATGGTTTTTCATTGGTTATGGTGATATCGAGTTTGGTTATCGTTTCTGGGATAATCAAAATCGGAAGATCATTCGTAACAGAAATATTATCTTCAATGAACAGGTTCTCTACAAAGATTGTGTTGGGAAGATCTCAGATGGTGATTCCAAGTTGGAAGAGACTGGCATAGTCGATTTGAGAGATTTTTCAGCTGAATATATACCGACTGTCGAAGAAGAACAATGTGTTGTTGAAGATGAAATTTTTGAGAATGTGGCCTTAGAGGTAAATCAGCAAACACCGGTTATACAGTTGAGAAGATCGTCAAGGAATCGAAAACCAGTTGAGAGGTGGTCTCCATCTCTGAACTATATCTTGTTGACAGATAGAGGTGAACCTGAATGCTTTGAGGAAGCAATAAAATCTGATGAATCAGTTAAGTGGGAGTCTGCGATAAGATGAGATGGACTCTTTGACGTTGAATCAGACTTGGGAGCTCACTGAGTTGCCAAAGGGAAAGAAAGCATTTCACAACAAATGGATCTTCAGAATTGAATAAGAACATAATAAAACCATGAGGTACAAGGCAAGGTTGGTTGTGAAAGGATTTCAACAGAAAGAAGGTATTGACTACAATGAAATCTTCTCTCCAATAGTTAAATTGATGCAATCACAACTATTTTGAGTTTGGTTGTGAAAGAAGATCTTCATCTTCAACAAATGGATATCAAAACTGCTTTTTTTTATGGTGATTTAGATGAAGAGATTTATATGCGATAACCAGAAGGATTTGAAATCAAAGGAAAAGATGAGCTTGTGTGTAAGCTTCAGAAGAGTCTGTATGGTTTGAAACAGGCTTCAATGCAATGGTACAAGAAGTTCGATAGCTTCATGAAAAGTAACAATTTTTTGAGGTGTGAAGCTGATCATTGCTGCTATATCAAGAGGTTTGATAAATCGTACATTATTCTTCTTCTCTACGTTGATGACATGTTGATTGCTGGAGCAAGTTTGTATGAGATTAACAAGCTCAAGAAAGAGTTGTCTGAAAAGTTTGCAATGAAGGATTTGGGTGATGCTAAACAAATCCTTGGGATGAGAATTTTTAGGGATGAAGAAGTTTTCAAGCTTTCACAAGAAGAATATGTGAAGAAAGTTCTTAGCAGGTTCAACTTGTATGATGCAAAAAACTAGTTACTACCCCCTTAGCTAGTCACTTCAGACTATCTAAAGATCAGTCGTCTTCAACAGAGGAGTAGAAAAATTACATGGAAACTATTCAGTATGCCTATGCCATTTGTTGTATTATGTATGCGATGGTTTGCACAAGACCAGACATAGCACGTGCAGTGGGAGTTGTTAGCAGATTCATGAGAAATCCGGGTAGACAACATTGGGAAGTAGTAAAGTGGATACTACGATACTTAAGAGGAAGTACGAGTCTCGCTTTGTGTTTCGAAAGTCTAATATGGGTTTGGAAGGATATGTTGATGCTGACGATTGTGGTGATGTTGATAGTAGGAAGAGCACAACAGGTTATATTTATACTCTGGGAGGTACTGCAATCAGTTGTGTTTCAAAATTGCAGAAGATTGATGCTCTTTCTAGTTGTGAGGCAGAGTATGTTGTTGTGACAGAAGTTGCTAAGGAAATGATGTGGTTACAACCCTTTTTGCGAGAATTGGGTCAAGACTACAAGGGAAGTGTGTTGTGATGCGACAGTCAGAGTGCCATTCATTTGGCAAGGAATCTTGTTTATCTTGGAAAAACGAAGCATATACAGGTTCGTTATCATTTCATCCGGTCAGCTTTAGAAGATGGAGTATTAGCTCTTGAGAAGATTCCCGGGAGTGAGAATCCAGCTGATATGTTGACGAAAGTTGTGACAAATGAGAAACTGAAGTTGTGTGCAACTTCAGTTGGTCTTCTTCGTTAAGACACCGAATGGAAAGCCACTACCGATCGAGAGATGATGAAGTTAGTCTCCAAGTGGGAGATTGTTGAGTTATAGAGCCTACACTTATAATAAACTCTACATTGTTAATTAGAATTTATTGGGTTTTCTTTTTAGTTTTGGGCTTGGACTTGGGCCTGACCAAAGTTATTTAGGTTTATTACCTTAATGTTTACCCTATAAATATGTGATTATTAAGGGTTTACATTGTGAATACATAATTCTAGAGAGATAAAGGGTGAGGCAAAAACTATGTATTCCTTCTTCTTCTTCATAGTGAAATCTGGTGGTGGCTGAAGTGGATGTAGCTAAGGGTGTTCAATATTTGGTCTGAACCGAATATCCGACCGAATTCGAATTCACCGAATTCAAATAAACCGAATTTGAATTTCATTTTCGGTTTTCGAATCGAATTTCAAACCAATTCGAATTCAAATGCGGTTTTCGAATTGGTTTTCGAGTTTGAGTTTCAACTCGAAAACCAAACCGAATTCATTTTTTATTATTTATTCTTCCAAACTTAACTTAAGAATAAGTTCACAATAATCAAACTAGAATATTTTGAATTAAGATTTATAATAAAAGAAAAAAATGAAACAAAAACACTAGTGGTCTAGTGGTAGAATAGTTCTCTACCATGGTATAGACCCCGGGTTCAATTCTTGGTTGGTACATTTTATTTTGAGTTTAAAATAAAAGAAAATTGAATTCGAATTATTCAAAGTTCAAACCGAATATAAAATTCGAATTCGGTTCGGTTTAATTAGAATTTATTCGAATTCGGTTCGGTTTTCGAATTGACGAAAAAAACAAAAAATTCGAAGAAACCGAATTGAGGAACTCGAATAACCTGAAATCGAACCGATGAACACCTCTAGATGTAACACCTCTAGATGTAGCTCAATTTGAGTGAACCACTATAAATCTGTGTCTTTTTGTGTTCTTCTTTCTTGCATTTTTACATATTATTTTAAGCTGGTCGGATTTGGGAGATACAAATCTTAACACTAGCAAGAGTCAAATTCGCGGAGATGCGAGAGCTGCTCGGCGTGAAAAATCTCGAATCAAATCAAGCTTGCGAGGGAAAATGTGAGTCTGAGCATTGTTTGTTAATTAATTGAAAGTTGTTGATATTTATTGTCTTTTATGTAATTATGACTTTTTTAATTATTGATAGACTTGGGTATAAGTAATTTAAAATTTTGAGACTAATTACTCATTTATAAATGTTGTTTATTAAGGTTAATATACAACACTTAATATTATTCAGACTTTTCTCTTTAACAAATATTATTATCTTTTTTCTAGTATTTTTTTTTAGAGTTTCATTTCTTAAGTATTATCTGAAGTTGCATATTATTTATTTATTTTTTATTTGTTTTAAGTCTATTTCAATTTTTTTCTTTCATTTAAGTCTACCATAATTATAAGTTTTACATCCTTTCCTATATAATAATTTTTTTTTTTTTAAAAGCAATTAAACTCAAGCCAAATACATGCGGAGAGTGATAAATTTTTGAGAAATGATTTAGGAAAAAATTTGGAAAGAAAAATACACATTAGCAAACAAAAATAAAATAATTTATCTCTTTTTCATCCTATTTTTTATTTTATAACTAATCCCAAATTTCTTGCCCTATCCCTCTTTATCAACTTTTTAATATATATACTTATTAATTATTTTTTGAAAAAGAAATTTCACAGTCATTTTTAATTTGTTTTTTTTTAATTATTTAAAATAAATCTACATATTATATATATATATATATATATATATATATATATATATATATATATATATATATATATATATATATATATATATATATATATATATATATATATATATATATTGACAATTATTCTTCAAAATAATTTTTTTAATTTATGATTTTAAGTTTTGTCGGGTTGGTTTTAAGTTGTTTGTTTTTTTTTTTTAATTTCATGATTTTTAATAGAGTCAATTTAAAAAATCATTTAGTTAAAGATTAAATATTTTTAGAATCAATTTTTGTCTAACATTATTAGTTAGTAAAAAATGTATGTTTATAAAATAATTTTTATTTTTAAAGAAATGTGTGAATTTGATTTATAATAATAATAATATTAATATTAATACAATATCTTACAAAAACAAATATAAATGTATGAAATATAAAAAATGTAATAAAGTTATGTCAAGCTTAAATAGAGTGTTCTACAAATATTATTATTTTGTTATTGGTATATTACAGATATATTGAATAATATCAAATAATAATAGCCTAAAAAGAGTAATAAAATAATAAGTACATTGTTTATAACAAATGTAATAAAAACATGTGTATAAATTATTTCTCTATTTTATCAACAAACTATCATATAATTCGAAAACTGGCTCGTTTAAGGAAATAATTTATTTTTTATCTGTTTTTATTTTAATTTTGTTTTGATAAAATAAAATAGAAAACAGTTTTTCGCTGAATATTTTAAATACCCATTTTTTCCAGATCAGATCTTCTGCTACCGAATTGGGTGTTCCCTTGTTGCGGATCAATTAAAACTCAGCAGCATTATTATATTAATAAATTAAAACTGGGTCGAAAGAAAGAGAGAGAACCCGGAACCTGTATTTCATTCCGGGTTCAGCAGAAGCGGAAAGGAGTGAAGCTTCTTTCGCTTCACTCCGTTTTACATGACCCATTGAAGAGACTTTTACATTAGATTGTCCATGTAAAACTGATTGACATATATTCACTGTTGAGTGAAGCGAACTTCACTTGACTCCCGATTTATAAATTATGTTTATAAATTTATTTGTGATTTATTTAAATGATTAAATAATAATTCATATAATTTTATTTCTGATATATATAAAATAATAATTATGAATTAATATAATTTTATTTTAAGATCTATTTTAAATAACAATCCTAAATTATGTGATTTAAAATATTTAAATTAATTTTTATAAATGATTATAATTATATTTTATAATTGTGATATATTCAAATGAATTTTTACAAATTATTTCATAATGTATATATTTATATATTCGTTGTGCATAAATTTGTTTGTAATGTATTGAAATATATTTTGACAAATTATTTAAAATTTTATATAATTATATAATTATATAATTATATATTAAATATATACATATAAAAACATATTTTTAATTATTTTTGAAAGATATTTAAACTATTTTGTAAATATATTTAAATGAATTTGTAAAACAAAATATTCAATTTGTTTTTGTAATATATTTAAATAAATTTGTAAAACAAAATATTTTAAAATTTATTTTTAAGATATTTAAAAATAATTATTTAAATTATTTTATATTTTATATTTTATATAATTATATATTAAATATATATAAATGTTCATGTAAAACCACTCACACATTTATGTAAAAATATTTATACGTGTTCATGTAAGTCTGCTTAAGAATAAAAAATAAATAAAAACAAACACTATCCGGTAAAACAAGCTTTTGAATTTATGTGATGCCATAAAATGAATTTTAGTAGAATTTTTATATAACTGAAACGATGAAATTAGATGGGTTCTTTATAATCATATAGTTTAATTTTTTCTTTTCATTATTCAAATTTGAATTAATTTATATTTTGTTTGGTGCACGATAAATTAAGTAAGAGTCCTAAAGATTTAAGTGATGAATTGAATTTATGCTTGCCACACAAAATTTTAATATTTTAATAGGAATTTGTATGAGCTTTTATATCAATGAAACATATGGCTTTTTTAACACTAGAGTGAGTCTTTTACTATTATTTATGTTTGAGTTTATTTGTGTTTTGTTCGGTGCGACATCTTGTTTAGTCGGATCATGTTTACCATTTCGATTTTTGATAATCTGAACAATATTCTGAGTTCTTGGTGGGTCGTTTAGTGTTTATACTTTTCAATTTAATTCAGAACATTATTAATTAGAAAAAAACTGAATATTAAAATTAAAATATCGTTTCGGCGTGTGAATGAATCTTAAAGAGATAAAATATTAATTCCAATAATGTATATAAATCGAGAGAAAATAATCTAATATTTTGTAACGGTAAAACTCGCCGAGAGATAGAAATAAGCTCTGCAAGTGATATCAACAAAAAAAAAAAAAAATCAAAATAAATCTATTAGAAGTACTTAGATCGATATAAAAAAGTACATTGTTCATCTTTGAATTCTTAAACAACTATCATCATCTTTGAATATGTAACCCTGCACATGCCTATTAATTTTGTTGTCCTATATATATATATATATATACTCACTTACTCATAATTACATCCTGCTTTAAATTAATGATAATTTATTTAAATAAATAAATTATTTAAAACTAAAAACTAGTGACAAAAAATACAATTTCTGTATTTTATATATTTGAATAATATTGAATTAATCTACAACTATAATATTAATAACATATCAACATTTTAAAATCATTAATATCAATGTCAACAAGTTTAAAAAACCATTTTCAAATAAACCATTAGAGGTGGAAAGCCGGGCGCCATCTCTATCCAGCTTATAGACAATAAGGTCAAACAAAGATTAGGTCATAAAAATTGTTCTATAATCCAAACCAACCAAAAACAAATTAAAACTATTTAATTATCAACCAACTGGCTAAAGAACATGTCTTCTTCTATACCAAACATCTTTGCACGTCCTTCCCTAACATTATTACATGCTCCCAACTTCTCTATCCCTTCTCCATATAAATTTCTCTACTATCCAATAATCAAAAAAAAAAAACAAGAGTCCAAACATGGGAGATGAAGGGAAACAATGGCTATCAATTTCCCTTCTCTTCTTTTCTCTTTTCTCCACCCTTCCTTTAACAAAATGTCAGTCCCCATCGACAATATTCACACCACCCGACAATTACCTCATTAGTTGCGGTTCTTCAAACAATGTTGTTCTTCAAGATGGTCGGACTTTCAAATCTGACCCACAATCCGCTTCGTTTCTATCCACAAACGAGAATATATTAGCTTCGGTTAATACCATTCCCAACCTCTCTTTCCCATCTTCTTCCCCTTCTTCTCTTTCTCTATATCAAACCGCGAGAATCTTTTCCGACGAATCAATCTACCGGTTCCTTGTTGTTCGACCCGGGTGGCATTGGGTACGTCTCTACTTCTACCCACTTCCTCACCCGGTTTATAACCTAACAAACTCCGTCTTCACGGTCTCAACCGATTCACTCGTTCTCTTACACGACTTCAATTCGAAGGACATGGGGGTCGCGATTTTCAAAGAGTACCTCATTAATATCACCTCCGATCGATTCACACTTAAGTTCTCTCCATTGAAGAATTCTTTCGCATTCGTTAATGCAATCGAGTTCGTTTCTATCCCCGACGGGCTTATCGCTAACTCGGCGTACTCCATTTACTCGCCTGGACCGTTTGACGGTTTAAACAATTACGCGTTTGAAGTTCTTTATAGGTTGAACGTCGGAGGAGAACTAATCACTCCGAAGAACGACACTCTATGGAGGACATGGCTACCCGATGGGAACTTCATGACCTTCCCACAAGGTGCAAAGAATGTGACGGTTCCACCCGAAATGATCAACTACCCGAATGGTGGCGCCACCCCGTTCATCGCCCCGAGTTGGGTTTACGCATCGGCAGACGAAATGGCCGATGCAAACGTCACCGATTCAAGCTTTAACCTAACGTGGGTAATGCCGGTTGATCCGAGTTTCTCCTATTTGGTAAGGATGCATTTTTGTGATATTGTAAGTGTGGCTATGAATGAGCTTTACTTCAATGTCTATGTCAATAAGATGATGGGTGTTTCCAATCTCGATCTCTCCACGATCAATTTAGCGCTTGGGGTGCCTTATTATAAAGATTTCGTAGTGAATGCATCTACGATTACGAATAATTCAATCATGGTTCAAGTTGGGCCGGCTTCCAACGTTCAATCTGCACTACCAAACGCCATTTTAAATGGTTTGGAGGTTATGAAAATGAGTAACGTAGCGGGAAGTTTAGACGGGTTATTCTCCACGAACGGAGCCTTTGGTGCTCCAAATAGATCATCGAGTCGAATGCATATTGCCACGGCCATTGCTCTTGGACTTGGAGTAACAGCATTTGTGTTATTAGTGACCAATTTGATTCGAAGACAAAGGAAGCCTCAAGGATGGGATTCGAAGAGGAACCGGAGTATTTCTTCTTGGTTGATCCCACTAAACGCTAGTTATTGCAGCAGCTTTCTTTCAAGCCAAACTAAGAATAGTTTCATGTCGAGTAAAAGCGGGTACTCGAGTATTATCTCTTCGACGACAGGTTTAGGGAGGTACTTCACTCTAAACGAGTTACGAAATGCCACGAAGAATTGGGACGAGAAAGAGGTTGTTGGCGTAGGAGGGTTCGGGAAGGTGTACCTTGGTGAGATAGACGTTGGGACGAAAGTTGCAATAAAACGAGGAAACCCTAGCTCGGCTCAAGGTATCAACGAGTTCCAAACCGAGATTCTCTTGTTGTCTAAGCTAAGGCACCGACATTTGGTTTCCTTAATCGGATATTGCGATGAACAATCGGAGATGATCCTAGTCTACGAGTACATGTTGAACGGCCCTCTCCGCGATCACTTATACGGATCGAGCCAAGGAAACATGCAAATATTGACGTGGAGACAACGACTCGAGATTTGTATTGGTTCGGCTAGAGGACTTCACTATCTCCACACGGGGACATCTCCCGGTATAATACATCGAGATGTGAAGACAACAAACATCTTATTGGACGATAACCTACTCGCTAAGGTCTCTGATTTCGGGTTGTCCAAGGCTGGTCCCGCTTCCTTGGACCAAACACATGTAAGTACCGCGGTGAAGGGGAGTTTCGGTTACTTAGATCCCGAGTACTTTAGAAGACAACAACTAACCGAGAAATCCGATGTTTACTCCTTTGGTGTTGTGTTGTTTGAAGTTTTGTGTGCGAGGCCGGCCTTAGACCCCGCCTTACCTAGGGAACAAGTGAATTTAGCCGAGTGGGCGATGAAACAACATAGAAAAGGGACACTAGGAAAAATTGTCGATCCGAACTTGGCTGGAACCATTAGTTCGGAATCGTTGATGAAGTTTGTTGAGGCTGCGGAGAAGTGTCTAGCCGAGTATGGAGTGGATAGGCCTTCGATGGGCGATGTATTGTGGAATTTGGAGTTTGCTTTGCAGCTTCAAGATGCGTCGGTACAACTTGAAGCACCCGAAGATGTTGACGATGACGATGACGAGGAAGGTATTCTCAAAGCGTCGAGTAAAGGGAATGGAAAAGGAAAAGAGAAGTTGAATGTTGAAATGAGTGAAGATTCAAGGGTTGTAGTTGCTTCCCCTTTGTTTGAACCAAATTTCCAAGGAAGATGAACATAACTAATTAACTTCTTCCTTTTTCCCATCAATAAATTTTTCCAAGATTTGGTTATTTTTTCATCCTTTCCTCTTGTAATTCCAATTATTTGTTTTAGTTACTTCTTCTAGGTTGTTATTGTACTCTTTCACCAACTCAAAATGGTTTGATAAATGATCAATTATTTATGTATATATTTTTCTTATTTAATTTGTTTAGTCAATTAAAATTTGTGGTCTATCTTATTTGTTATATATGGAGATGAACTTTTTGTAATGTTTAGAAATATGATTGAGATGAATTAGTTGATGTCGAAGTACTTGGGCGTGTAGTTGTTGAAAGACGGGACATATTTAAATATTAGAGAATAATGGTACACTTAAAAAAACAAAAACAAAAAAATACAAAATAGGATTGACTTTAAGAAATGAAAGAAAATATAATATATAACTAAGAAAAAAAAAATTTGTCACAATAATCATTAGACAAATAATAATATTATTATTATTTTTTAAATTTTAAAATATGTAAATTCATTCAATACTATTTTGATGTTAATTATTTAAAAATAATGATTATTTATTGTAAAATATTATTTAGATAAAAGAAAAAAATACCTATAAATTATAAAAATACTTAAATAACTATATCAAACAAACCACCCTAAAATATATAGGGTTATAACATTTTTTTTAATAGAAACTAACCATATTTAAACACCCAACACTTATATAATTAAGAAAAAGTACAACATTAGAAAAACTATTGAAAAATCAAATTTAACTCATCTCAGTCTTTGTAAACTCGAATGTTAAGCCTCTCTTGCGGGCTTGCCAAATGGATATCGATAAACCTCATTGATGGAAAATTAACCTTAAGTGCCTTCTCACTTGGAGTTCATTTTTTTTTGCAATATTTTATTTATTTTTTTAATAAAATAAAGATAAATTATTCTATAATTTATTAAAATTTTCAATCTAATTCACTATTCGATTAAATATTTACTTAATTTTTTACCATTTATTTTTCATGCTCATTCAAAACAATTTGTAAGCTCACCACTAGTAAAAAAAGTGTTTAATAGCGACGAAATTGGCGACAATTTCTTATTGCCCGTCGCCATTAATTGAAAGAAAACTGGAATAAAAAAAAATACTAACTTAGTTAGCCACCTTATACTGTGACCATACTTTTTTTTAATATTAATTATATATACAGACACTTCATATTTATATAGGGCTTCCTCCCAAGCGGCAACCTACAGAGTAAATTTACTTAAAATAATTTGATATCTCCCACATCATCGTTTACAGATTAATCGTTTCTCTTTGTGATGGAGAACTCCTCATACTTTCCCACGTCGACTCACACATTGACATCGTCTTGCACATCGAATGTTCTTCTCGCATGTTTCATTGTCGCAACTCGCAATGGATTCTTCCACAGTCGTTGATCTCGAACGGCTTCCTTAGCCAACATCCGTCGACATTGGTGACCACATCGGCTTCTTGTTATGCAACATTATTGATCACATCAACCATCATTAGTTACGTTCTTCTTCCTTGAATCATCTTTCTCATCTATTTATTTCTAAGGTCTTTCACATTTTCAGTTTGAAGAGGACTTCATATTCCTTCTAAATTCTATCATAGAGCACTACAGAGCACCAGCTTGCTACTTGTTAGGTAACAAATATCAATTTTTTGAAATATTTAAGTATGTGCGCCAAGTGTTTGATAAAAAGTCTTAGATAATTTGTCATTATAAATACACATAATTTCTTATACACTTTCCTGTTGACATGATTTTTGTTGTCTTAAGTATTGATATTTCATTTTCTATTCAATCAATTTCAATGTTAAAAGTATATCTTTGAAAACAGAGGTTTTAATGTATTTGATAATGAAAAATCTTCACAATGAATCAAATTTTAACATCTTCTTACATTAAGTGCAGACTCTTTAAAAGACCACCATACTAATAATACAGTACATTTCCAATATTTCTTATTTTGTATACATTTGGTTATTAAAAAACAAAGATACTAGATTAATAAAAGAGTTTGCTCAACTTGTGGATGCTTGTGATAGTAATCAAAATGCCTGAGTTCATTATGATACTTGTTTTATGTGTACATTAATGCTTCACAAATGAACCAAAAGTGTAATAACATGAAGAAGAACAAGACTCATTGTATTAGTTTTGTATTATTTTTTTATTCTTCTAGTGTGAAGAGGGAATTAGGGTTTTCTAATGACAATGAACGAAAAATACTAGTCATCTTTGAGAGGTGATATAAACTATAATTTTTAATCTAAATTATAATATATTTATTGGAGTTCTTCTAATATTTTTTTCGTGTTTATAGAAATAAAATCTGGTATAATTACAAACAACTCAGTATTTAGAAGTTTTTGACTGAAATTGAAGACGGTGGAGCTAGATGAATATATTGATGTGGGGTATCCCATATTCGATTATTTAGTTGTGTAGTTGCTGAATTCGCTTGGATTTGAAGAATGAAAATTTTTCTAGTCAAATTCATTTGATTTAGACTTTGTTCATCCAACTAATTTAACTAATCTCTATGGACATAAGAAGGTATTATATGCATTTGCTTATTTAACTAATTTTATATATTTACTTTCTTAGTATTAAAAGTATGGTATTTGATGCCTTGGACATTTGACTCTCTTACAATTTTTTTGGTTTGTAATTAATAATTTTCTTGTTCATTGCTTTAGATTCAATCATTTGATTGAATTCTGATCTCGGAACAATTTGTGGCAGTATTTGGAATAGAAGTATCCCCAAATTATACTACTTCCAACTTATCCCTGAATGGTCTTCAGGTTGTGATCTTCTTCTTTAATTATTCACATAAGAAAATTGTTTGGTTATCCAATTATATCTTCAGAAAGAATGAAGAAATCATAATTCTTCGATCACTTTCACCTGTGTTCATGGGGTGCTGGGGGGTTTATTGGTCATATTCACAAATTACAAACTGCAATTGGTATTTTGGACAGAACTAATCATCTTTGTTGATTTGATCATCTTCTTTATTGATTGGCTTAGTCGAAGGAGTTCCTCTTTCTTGTTATTGGTGTGGTTAAGGATCATTTCATCGACTTAGGATTTGAGTTATTGCTAGATTCTAGGTTCAATTTAGGTTAAAGCGTAGCACTTCCGGTGGATCATCCTTTTCCTTGGTAATTGTTGTTTGTATGAGCTTATGAGTTCGGAATTTAGAGAATTAAGCTATGAATTGGATTTTGCTTAATTTTAGGAAGATCAGTGATAGGGCATATGTGGTTAATAATGCAGTCACTTGTGTTGAAAGGGTAACGAGTGATATGTTGATTGGTCCAGAATTGGCGATCAACATTGAACAATATGGCATCATAAACATGGATCCTATTCCTGGGTACTCTTCTTTGCCTCTTTCTTTTTTCACTAATTATGCATCATATATTCTCTTAGTTTCATTTGATTTGTGAAAATGGTACGATTTATGTACCTTGTTACTTTGTCTGTTTGTTCTTGCTTGTAGACAAGCAAAAGATACCTGAAGCTGCTAAAGAAATGGTTGGGTAGTAAGAGTCCTAAAACCCAACTCCTTGCTCTTTTTGTGAGCATCTTTTATACAATATTTTTTCCCTCCTAAATAAAGATACGGGAAGCTAGTGTGGTAAAATTTTAAATATTTTGACTAAGTATTGGAGACCTGAGTAAAAATTGCGGGAAGCATGTTTTTCAGCAAATTGTTGAGTGAGATATCTTACATGAGATTGTGAAGATAGTAAAGAAGAAGCATATTATTTGTTAATTAATTCTTCAGTACAAGTTAGTAAGCCAGTCTTATTTATTTGAAACTACAATAGCTTAGGAAGTATATTGACAAGATTAGCAATCTTGGATCTCCTTATCACATTCTTTTTAACAAATTAGGTTCTTATCGCTATGATCAATCACTTGTCCCTAAATGTAATGTTTATGAGAGAATATTTATTGAACCAGGAAAGAACTATCGTTTCATAGTTCATAAGCATCTCCATTAGCTTGAATTTCAGAATCCAAAATTATAACCTGTTACTTGTGGAAACAGATTTACAAGCTCGATTTCTCAAACAGATTCATGAGAAGAACTCCGAAAGTTTATACATCTGTCATAAATGGAACTTACAAGGCTTTCATGGAAATTATATTTTAGAATAATGATACAAAAAAATATCCAGACCTATCACATGGAGGGTTATGCATTCTTTGTTATTGGGTGAGTGTTTTTGAAGAATTTTGAAAGTTCTAATGTGTTTGAACTCTTTTGTGCAGAATGGATTATAGGATATGGACGGAGAATAGTAGAGGAACTTACAATAAATGTGATGTAATTGCTCGTTGCACGACCCAGGTAAAATATCATTTTAGTGAGATTTGAAAACTAAGTTAAAGTTTGGAAAATTTTAATTTATATAAAATGATAGGTGTACCTAGGAGCATAGATAATCATTTTAGTTTATCTTAATAATCTTGGAATGTGAAATATTCGTTCGAATAGCCTTGATTCATGGTATTTGGGGGCAAGAAGCTTATGTGAGCATTGATAACCTTGAGAAAGATTAGAGGGAGGTTTCAATGGTTTTACTGAAATCAAAATAATGATTTATTTCTCGTTGTTTATGTCGAGACTCGAGATAGATGTGTCCTAAGGTGATTATTTTGAATATGACATTTTATTGTTATCATGCAGAATTTGAGAAACTGAATCATCTTTGTGTTGTATCAATACTAACTGACGGAGACATTGTTTTGACTGACTCTCTTACGGTTCTTTTGGTTTGTAATTAATTTTTTTGTTTATTCATTATTTTAGATAAAGATCATTTAATTGAACTGAATTCTGATCTCAGAACAATTTTGGCAGTACTTGGAAGAGAAGTATCCAAGAAATTGGTAATTTAATTAACCTTCTTTTGTCTTTCGACCTCTAGATTGAACAATGAATGACATCTAATCATGTTTGATCCTATTATTATTTTTTATTTTTTTGACAGGAATTACTTTGATGACTATATGGATTACAATAGTAAAAAGAGATTTTTAAAAAACGAATTGAATGGATTGTTACGTTTAAATTTAAATTTGATGTATTTTATACTCACTTTATAAGATTTGTTATTTGAGTAATATAAATATTTAATTTTAATATTAGAAAATTGTATTTCAGTTTTAACATTCTTTTTAATTAATAATAGGTACATTAGTCAACAATTTTAATTTATGTATTCGGCCTTTTAGCAACAGTAATTTTCTTCGGTAGCCACCCTTTAGCGACAGTAATTTATTCCTGCAGCCATTCTTTTAGCGACAGTACTTCTTTCTGTAGCCAATTTTTAGCTACGGAACCAATAGCGTCAGTTGGCGACTGGTTCATTTTCTGTGGCTATTGACCTTTAGCGACATGTAAACGTGCAATAGCGACAGTATTTACCGTCGCTATTGAGCTCTTTTACCCTGGTGCGCGCACCTCAAATATTTGTAATCTCACCCTAATTATAAACCATGGGGTTGGTCGCTAATACACAATTATATATATAATAGGCTTAAGAACCGTAGCACCAAACATCCATCCTTCTCTGCGTGGAAGTTTTATTTTAAACTATACACATTATTTTGTATTGAACTATCAATTCTTAACGATACTTGTCTAATGTATGTTATTTATAATGTTATTTATATAACGATTTAAAAAAATCGTTAGAAAAAATGGTGATTTAGTTGAAGAGTTAATAACATTTCTAGAGTACTACTAACTAGATAATCTAATAAACAACGTGTTTATACTTTTGTTCTTATTTTCATATTGTTGTCTTTTTTATTATATTTTCTCTACTTATTTTTGTACCGTTTTGTTTGAACAACTCTATCACTTTCCATTATATATAGACTAATAAAAAAACAACTTTTACTTCATTCTTTTATTTTATTTTTATAAGATTGAATAAAAAAATAATAATTTAACTAATTAAAAATTCAAATAATTTATCCTTTTTTTATCAATTAGTATTTTTACCCAACAAAAATACATCATAACCCAACATCAAACATGCTCTTAATCATCATTAATCAAAAGTTTAATTTCTTTACATAACATTTACATTTATAACATATTTGTACAGAAATTAACAATATTTACACAAACAACACTATATAATTAAGAAAAAAATACACCATTAGAAAAAAAATATTGAAACAACAAATTTAATTAATCTCAGTCTTCTTAAACTCGAATGTTAAGCCTCCTTAGCCAAATGGAATGAAGAATCATATGAAAAACATCAAACCTCTTTGGTGGGAAATTAACCTCAAAGTGTTTTCTCACTTGGAGTCCATTGTTTTGCAACTTCAAATATTCTTCTTCCGATATAGCTGTTAGAATCTCCTTCAAATTCGGAATTTTTTCTACTGGAATTTCAATTGAAAATTCTTCCCAAGTAAGAACGTCCGCAAAAGGCTTCGCGTAATGATCCTTAATCAAAACCGGGACACAACCCATGTACAATCCTTCGACCATTCTCGGACTCGCTACCTCCCAACCACTAGACAAAAAAAATGATAAAAAAAAATAAGGTTTTGTTTTTGACAATTTCAATAATATATATGTCAAATTTGAGTAATATTATTAATGTTACTATTGGATCCATTTGCCAACACTTTTTATTTTTCAAGTGTCTATTGAGAAAGTGTTTTCAAATGGCCTCACTATTCATACCTAGGACAAATGCAAAACTTGCTTTGTCGAATCATGTCGTAGTAATTGACGGATCCGGGTAGATACTCGGTTACCCGAACTTCCGGATCCTTATCTTGCCAATGGCGTAACATGATTTCTCTTATCGATCCGTGGACTCCACCAGCGAAGAACACGAGTATCGACCGGTTAGATGGTGGTGGGCCGCCAATCAGGCCCTCCATTGTACCCTCCGGGAGTAAAATCTCCGGGATAGAGACATCCCTCGACGGGTTAAACCCTTCGGAGGTGTTGGCATTGCAAAGTGCCCTAATTGAGTTGTTATAAAGATTTGGAATTGAAAAGGATATCTCAGGTCCCTGATTTGAAATAATTATAGTTTAAATCAAAACTAATATAAAAAATTCAAAAAACATTGTATTAAAAAAAATTGATATTATACCCAATCATGACAAGCAAGCATGAAATGATCGGCCCCGAGACTTCGATTCCAATATGGGTAATTACCCGAAACGACCCTTACATAGTCCTTGATGGTGTTCTTCATACCATCCCATGCAGGGGCATTTATGTCCAGGACAAAATGAGTGAGGCTGATTACACTGAAAGGGAGGAAGTAAACATGGGCTCTGTTTGGATCTCTTGTTTGAAATTGATTGTTGATCTCAATTTGATGGATGAATATACCCTCCAATCCAAGCACGCCCTTGGAGTGGCCATAGTGAAAAACTGGGGGTTCCCCATCTTCATATATGTATATCTTAAACAATTTCTCCATTTCCAAATAACTCCTTCATACACCATATATAATATATTATTGATTAATTAATTAATTAATTAATACCATAGTAACCATGTAGTTTAATTACCTATGAAAGGTACGAGGATTCAAATAAATTGGACCGTTGGGGACATAATCAGGATCGTCAAGTATTTTCTTATCCCCGGAACCGGCTTCCTTTATTGCACGTTGGGCTCGTGATAAACCGCCTTCGATTCTTTGTAGGGGAGTTCGCGATTTCTTCTTCAATCTCTGATTTTTTTTTTATAATAAAAACATATAAATAAAAAGAAACATAAGGAATTATAGGTTCTAAATAGGATTATATTATTTTATTAGATTAAATTGAAGATATTTTATCATAGTGTTCCAAATTCATTTTCATTGTTGATTTGTTGTATAATATGTAGTTAAGACCAACAGCAAAATATATAAAATGACTTATTTGGAGGAAAATTTGAATATTTTTAAACTAATCTATTTTGTATCTCGACTTTCAGTTTAGTAAGGTTAGACAAAGGTAGAATAAAAACGAACATCCACAATAATGACTCATTAGTCATGAGTCTCATGACCTCCAAGACTTGTAAATATGTATCAAATTTGTAATATTTAATTTCCTAGACACATAATTTTATAAACTAAGCTACCCTAAATATGTTATAAGATCTAATAGTATAATAGAACAACTTAATTAATAAATACTACCATTAACACATATATGGCGGTGATAGTAAGAATTGTCCAAAACCGGCCTTATCACAAAGAAAAATGTACATTATATGCATTAAAAGTAAAAAATCGTAAAAAACCTTATAATCGTAAACTTTTATAAAAAAAGTATTAGTTATACTAAACGAGTCTCATTCAAATCAATAATAATTATAACTAATCAAATTAAAAAATAAGAATTGGTTAAAATCAGCAAATTAAAAGAAATAAATTACCTCAAGAACGGAACGCTTTGACTGAATTACCCTTGTCTGATGACTGAAAAGTGAGTTAGAGTGGATTTGTTCATGCTTTTGGGATGGGGGCAGATTTGTCTCAACATCAAAACTAGTGCTGCTAGTGCTAGTTAACATGAACACTATGAAGAATAGGAGCAACATTTTTGGATATGATCTCTCTCTTTCTTTTTCTTTCTCGTTCTTAATTGATCTATGTTTAATTATGGGATGATCAGTTGAATTTCTCTTTTAATTAATTTTTTTATTTGGAGTATACAGATCATTGCTTAATTTCATTCATATATAATTAGTTAATTAATTAGTTCTTTTACAAATTAATTAACAATCAATCCAAGTTCAACGTCTTCTTCCATTAACAAAAATGTTAACACATTAAAGAAATGATAAAAGTACACATTGAACCAACTATGATAGAGTTGCTTCTTTAACTAGATATATAGCTCTTCAAAGTCTTTGGGTAAGCTTTGAATATAATCTTAACTAGACACTTTTAATTTGTTGTATTTATAAATAAATTAGGTCAACTACTTGTTATGTCGCTCAATGACACCGTTTAAGTTCAAGTTTTGCTTCTATAATCTATAACCAAAAACCGAGTGAAGTTCAACTCTCTAAGAGTATAACTAGACGTATTCCTTGAACCATCATACAAAATGTTGAGGCAATTAGGTTTTAATCGAATGCAAGATTAAGGAATCAATGATTTCTTGTATGAAACAAAATTTTCAATCAAGAGAAAATGAGTTTTTCAGAAAAAGAAAAGTAAACAGTGATATTAAGTTAATTCTGAAAACGAAATGATGAATAATTATGAAAGATTTTTACTACAAGTTTAATTACTATATGTTCTTCATTAATTTGTTCCCTTGTTTCATATTTGAATTATTAAATACATCTTTGAAAACTAGTCTATTAATTACTTTGTTCTTCTCTTAGCATAAACATTAAATTTTCCTATAAAAAAATTGAAAAATAAAAGAAAGTTTTAATTATTTGATTATTTTTAGGCTCGGTTTGAGTATTTTGATTACTTTTTATATCAATCTTGATCCAAGTTAAAATATTGATTGTCTTTCTAAGACAAAAATTGTAAATTTTACAATCAAAATATTTTCTATCCAGGTTTTTTTCCATATTTCTAATATCATTTTTTATTAAAAAATTCTTAATAGGGCTATCCCCTAATTCAAATATTTCAAAAATATTGTAAACAAACTTAATAAGCATGATATTGAGACATTTAATGAGTTTGTTTGAAAATCAATTTGGATGAGTATATATATTTTATTGAATTGATTTGTGTTATCTAGCTATTGGCATGAAATTGTCTTTTCGAGAATATTCAGATACTTTTAATTTAATTGAGTTATAACAAAATTTTCTGTAAACAAATTACTTTATTCATAAGTACACTCCATTAAATAAAACATATAGCAGCAGCTCTATGAGATTTTAGACTACAATCTTAAATTAACCTTTTCTTTTGATCAAATCTTAATTCTTTCAAATATTTCATGAATTATAATAAGTTCATTTTTAAGGATAAAACCCAAACTCATTCATTCAAATTCTTGTAGTCCAGTATGATGAATAATAATAATAAAACATTACAAAATAAGTTAATAAGTAGTCAAAATTAATTATATAAATATATAAGCTATTCTTAATTGATGCAAAATATTTCCTCAATAATAATATTCAATCCAATTCCTTTTGTTAATATTTTTTTATTGTACAATGCCAACTTTTTATACCTAAGTTTTTACAAAATCTTGATAAATCTCATTTTTTATTTTATTTAATTGTGACATAAATTAATTAATGATAAAATATCATAAATAAAATCAATTAAACTCAGATTGTAATGTAATGATTTTCTTATCAAATTTATTTTTGGCACTTTTTCCAAAATTTATATTCCAAAATGCAAATGTAATTATACATATAAATTAATCATTCCACAAAAATGAGAAAATTGGATCGAAAGCTTGACTGTAAAAGCTAAGCAAAGAACCTTCGTGCATGGGTAACTGAACTTCGTAACGTGAACGGAATGTTACTAATATTAATATTAATAATATTATTATTATTATATAGTTAAGCTCATCATCAGAATCCGTGATTAATTAATGACCGCTAAAGTACAAACTAATTAAGTAAGCTGTCTAAAATCATTAACTTCTATAGATGAAAAATATATATATATATATATATATATATATATATATATATATATATATATATATATATATATATATATATATATATATATATATATATATATATATATATATATATATATATATATATATATATATATATATAATTAAAAAAAATGACAATAAACAAATAAATACTCAAATAAATAAAAACTGCATTGAGTTCATTCATTTGAATATGTATGTAATATTTTTGTTTGAATACTTAAATATAATTGATGTAAAATAGTATAAATAAAAATAATTTATAAATAAGTATTTGCTTACAATAAAAATGGATAGACTCTACTAAGATTGTAAAATCTTAAAATTATAAGTGTTCAATTGAGATTTCAACTGTCTTAATATGTCCTATAAAAACATTAATCAAATATTAGAGTCAAATAATAAAACAACAACAATGCATTAATTAATCAACAAAAAAATCTTTCTTTTTTATACTATTTTCTTTCAAAACACACAACAATTGTGTTGAATAACTAATGTCACAATTCAGTTGTGTTGTGAACTCGCATGTTTAATCTTCGAAGCCAAATCGAGTGAAGTGTCATGTGAAATACGTCGAATCTCTTTGGAGGCACATTTACCACGAAATGTCTTCTCACTTGAACTCCCCTATTTTGCATCCTTATGTATTCTTTTTGAGGAATATCCATCAAAATGTTCTTCAAATTCGTTATGTCTTTGGTTTGAATCTCAATTGAGAATGCTTTCCAATTTAGAACGTCGCTGAATGGCGCCACATAATGGTCTTTAATAATAACGGGTACACAACCGGTGTAAAGTGCCTCTACCATCCTTGGACTTGCTACCTCGTAACCACTAGCACATATACAATATTTGCTCTTCCTTAACATATCTTGATAAGAAACGCCTTTTGGGAGGTAACGATGAATTTGCACATCGGGATCTTTGTTCTCCCAATGCTCTAGTAGTATCGGCCTAACTGGACCATGTACACCTCCTGCAAAGAAAATTAGGATTGAACGTTTCGATGGAGACGGGCCACCGAGCAAACGATCGATTTTACCATTTGGAAGATTGATCTCCGGAATAGAAACGTCCTTTGTAGGATTGAACCCTTCTGATTTGTTGGCATTGCATAGTGCTCGGATTGAATTCTCGAATAAACCCGGGTACGATTTTGAAAGCTCGGGCCCCTATAAACAAATAAAACTATTTAAGCCTTTAGAATGAATTTTTTATTTTTATTTTACGGAGACCAAGTAACTTGAAAGAGCTAAGTAATTCATCGAAAAAATGTAGGACCGTTATTATTTCATATTTTGATCTAAATTCCTAATTATGCATACTCAACTAAACCCTGTATTTTTACAATAATTTGATAAAATTCTGAATAATCAAAAATCTATTTTATTTTTATCTTTGTTAGACAAATCTGAACTAAATAATTTGAGTCTCATAAGATAAAAAAAAAATAAATCTAAGGCCATGTTTTATCTAAGATATTTAAATTTAATATCAAATAACTTATATTTTATTGAAATTTCATGAAAAAGAATCACCTACCAAATTGAAAATAAAAGTTTATTCTTATAAAGAAACAATGACTATCCTAGTAACCTTGACACCTTAATTCAATTAAACTATTTTAATTTAAATTACCTTTGGGTGAAATATAATGTCTTTTTTCTTAACTAATAACTAAATTTTTAATATGTTTGCTTTTCAACTTTCAATAAATAATCTACTAGTTTATCCAAATAAGAGTGAACAAATCATATACAACAAAATTGGTGATAATGAAATATTTACCCAATCATGGCAAGAAAGCATGAAATGGTCAGTTCCCAAGCTACGATTCCAATGTTGATGCTTGTCGGCTATGAAACCAACGTAGTCGTTGACTAACCGTTTCAAGGGAGCCCAATCGTGCGAATCGGACTCATAAACGAAGTGAACAATCGAAGTAATGCTAATTGGTAGGAAAAAGATTTGAGCTTTATTCGGATTTCTTGTCCTAAACTTGCTAACTTCCATGTTGTTGATGAAATTACCTTCCATGGCATATATGCTTCCACAAGGACCATTGTGAAATATTGGTTGTTCTCCTTCTTCATATACAAACACCTTTAATTGTTTCTCCATTTCTTGGTAACTCCTAAAATTAATTAACCACAGGGCCTAAAATATTGTAACATATAAATCAATGAAATAATTTTACCCATTTCAAAAAAAATACCTTAGAAAGGCATTGACATTCCAATACATAGGACCATTGGAAATAAAGTCTGAATCTTGAACCACCTCGTTACTCTCCTTAGCCTTCATAATTGCTGCTCGAGCTGATGCAAGACCGGCTTCAATCCTCTCCAATGCGTCGCCTCTTCTTAATTTTGAAATCACGCTTGAGGTGCTTACATTTTTCATATTCGTCACCGAGATAGCCTATTAATTCAATTCATAATACCATCTTAATCTTCAATATTTATTTCAATAGATAAAACTATTATAATGTGAAATTCCTTAAAAATGTACAAAAGTAATGATAACTTAATCATAACTTAAAAATATTGAATACAAATAAATAAAAGTTCTCATAAATTAAAATAATTGTCAATCTCAAGTAGCTTTTATACTAAGAAGATAAACACAAATCTTAACAAGTCTATCTACATATGGATAACTTTTAAATCGCGGTTTTGCAACTCGCAACGAATACCAGAGTTATGCATGTATCCCGCAAACTCACTCAATCAGTTTATCTTACCGAAGGTGGTGCTCCGAAGAATTGAACAGAAAGTGGCGCCGGAGGGGAAGTTCCATTGGCAAGAACTGGAATCAAATCTGTATCATTTGGTAAAGTTTGTAAAGAAAATGAGGAAACTTGAGAAGGAGAAGGAACAGAGCTCCATATCCATGGATAATACAAATTTACATTGAAAACCCAATTATTCCGTGAACCCACAAAACCCACAAACCCAGAAAGAAGAATCAAAGGAACAATGAATACTAAAAGCTTGAAAGATGATTCTGATGAACGAAGCTTTTCAGTTTCATCATCCATCATCTTCCAATCTCGATCCAAACCCGTTTTCTTTTCTCTCTTTTCCCAACTCTGTATCTTAATTTCTTAACCTAATGATGAACTTTATAGAGAGAGAGTGAGTAAATTTGAAGAAGATGAAGAAGAAATGGTGAGTTATTGCTCCACCATTGCCAAGCGTCCAGCTCTGTTTCCTCTGTTTTTGAGCTCTTCATGCAAACTATTAAAGTAAGGAAAACACATACATTATTTACCTTTATGCCATTCCTTAAAGTCAGTAATTTATAAATAATTTCCTTATCTACCCTTACTTTTTGACAGACTATATTCAATGCTAAACCCTTATTGGGTAATTTTCTGCTCTAATTTTAAAAAATAAATGACAATTTTAACCTTGACAAATTTATTACATTTGCAATCAATACCATCCAGACCCATAAAATTAATAATAAAAAAAAAATCGAGAATTAATTGTGATATCACTTTATAAATAAAATTTTGAATTAAATAAATATTTGATTGAGAAATTTGACTATTTGGTCAATAAATTGGAAGCAGATTTTAGAAAAAAAAAATCTCTATAGCATTAATGACATTCAGTACTGTTATTTTTGATTAAAATAGTGGTGATAATTTTATATTATAGTTGGAAGATGAAATTTACTCTTTAATCAATGTAAGTAAATTATTTATATATTTATATGAAATGTAAAATTTAAATATATGTTAAATATTTAAGTTAATTTTATAATAATTAAATTAAATGATTCTCCTCCATCTCAGCTCTCTAATTCAATCTCAATTCTTCATTATATTTAATTAAAATACATAATATTTTATAATAAATAAAACCATAAAATCATTATCTCTCAATCACTTTCCTATCTAGATTATAGATTTGATTCATATCTATTATAAAATATTTAATTAAATTTACAAAATCAAATATTTATTTTTTATTTTTTATTATTTTTTAAATATTATAGTTTTAGTAAATTTTTATTCTGTTTATATTTAATTTATAACTTAATTTTTGAATACATATAAAATTAAAGAGACATATTTGTATATATTTTAATATTGTTTTCAAGTTAAAGTTGAAGCAGATGTATTTTTTTTTAATTTTATCTTAATTAAAATATATTTATATATACATATTTTTTTATAAATTAAATAAATTTTTTTATCATTTTTTTTATTAATTTAATTTTATCAAAATTCATTATTGTTAAAAAAAAAAGCAAGCTACAAAGTGCAAAGTATGTTTTATAATATTAATTTCTTCTTAAAACGCGTTAATCATTTGACAATATAATATATTATATTACATAATAATATAATAAAATTTAAATAATTAATATACTCTAATTTAAAATTTATTATCTTTATAATAGTTCATAGATCGAGTAGAAGTTGCAAATTTGTAGAAAAATGAATTTTGAGGTCTAGAAATAACTTAAGTTATTTTAGGTAGTAATTTCTTAATTAATTCTATGTAATTTAAGAACTTAACAAACTAATCATAAATGATGATTTAAATAATATGAATATTTAAAATTATTAAAAGTAAAATGAAGACTACACAAGATGAAAAAACAAAATGAGACGCGTGTGTAATTAATGTGAAGAAGCAAATCAATTTGGGAAGAATGTCAATTTTATTTATAAAGTTGGATTAAGGTGTCAAATTTGTTTATTAACTTGTAAAATTTTATTTATGTATATAAATTTGTCAAAAAGTGTTAAATTTATTGAATTTAACAGAAATCATTAACGGTGTTAAAAAAATTTCCACATGTTCCTGCCATGTCATATTCACGTCATTATATAAATATATTAACTTTATAATCAAATCATTTTTTCAAACAGACCTTATATCTTTAAATAAAAATAAAAATAATATCTATGTAATTCTTCTTCTCATCTTCTTCCTACCTCACCAAACAGGTTTCACCCCTCTTCCATTACATTCAATCTAAATCTATCTGCATAAAGATCCTTCTAATATTTTGAGTACTGATCTACAACCTCTCTCACTCATTTAATTTAACAGCGTTCGTTTCAACATTTTCTCATCACGTATGCAATTCTCGGCGGCGGAGGAAGCGATGAAATTGGAATTGAACGTAGCTTCGATTTGAAGAAAACGGAAGAGGAAAGTGATGAACAATAGATTGGAAGAAGTGGCGTACCGTTTGGGGAAGTTAGGGTTGTGAGAAAGAGTAGAAAGAGAGAGTATTGATGCTATTGATATTGGGAAGATCCATTTTCGTACCATCGTTTGTGGATGCTTGAGATGAAGATAATAGCTTTTCAATCTCTTCATTAATGGATTAATGGGTGTTTGAAGAATGAAAATGGGTTTAGTGAGAATGAACTAACTGAATGATTCAATTTGTATTATTTCTTTTTGTTCTTCAGTCAAGCAATCTTCTTTCTTTAATCCGAACCAGAGAGTTTTCTCTCTCTACGTAGATGGAGTCTAGGTGACAAGTGGGATGAGAATGGTGAAAAATGTATTAGAAGAATATTTGTTAAATGAAATGGGAGAGGCTGTAGATCAGTACTAAAAATATTATAAGGATCTTTATGTGGATAGATTGAATGAAATAGAAGAGAGGTGGAACAGTTTGGTAAGGAAGGCGAAGATGAGAAAAGAATTACATAGATATTATTTTTATGAGGAATGATAGAGAGCGCGACTCTGAGACAGCGACTGGGAGCGCGATGCCTACGTGGTGTGCTACGTGGGTTGACAGGTAGAATATTCTCTTTTTATTAATTATTTTATCTCTCTTCTTATTAATTAATTTCTCTCTTCTTTTATTAAATAATTTTTCTCTCTATCTCTACAAATTAATTTATCTCATTTATCCATATTACGATTATTATTTTACTCATTTATTTGATATTTACTATCTCTCGTTTAACGGTTAAAATAAATCAATAATTTACAACAAATTCTCACATTAAATATTTTAATAATATGTTTAAATAAATTCTAAACCCTAAACCTTAAACCCTAAACTCCAAATCCTAAACTCTAAAACCTAAATACTAAATTCTAAACCCTAAACCCTAATTAATATCAATGATTAGTTGAATTATAATTTATCTCTTTTATTTTTATTTTATTTTTATGACTTTTCAATTTCTTTATTTATCAAATATTTTTTATGCCTCTTTTTTCTTTTTTTTATTATTTTTTTTTATATTGACTTATTAATATTTTTTTAGTTTTATTACTTATAAATAAATGTTTATCTAATATTTCTATTTTCACGATTAATTATTTTCTCTCCAGTAACTAATTATTAATAATAGGAGAGAGAAAATAATTAATAAAAGGAGAGAGAATATTCTACCTGTCAACCCACGTAGGCACACCACGTAGGCATCGCGCTCCCAGTCGCTGTCTCAAATCGCGCTCTCTATCATTTTTCTATTTTTATTTCTATTTAAAGATATAAGGTCCGTTTGAAAACAATGATTTGATTATAAAGTTAATATATTTATATAATAACGTGATATGATATGGCAGGAACAGTTGGAAAGAATTTTAACACCGTTAACGATTTCTGTTAAGTTCAATAAATTTGACACTTTTTAACAAGTTTGTATACATAATTAAAATTTTACAAGTTAATAAATAAATTTGACACCTTCATCCAACTTTATAAATAAAATTGACATTCTTTCCAAATCAATTTCCTTTTTCGCAACCATTATTATTAAGGTTTTATTATTTAAATAGTATAAAAAGAGCTTTCTACATATTTCTAATTTCTTTGAGAAATTGCATCTTGGATGAAGCTTGGTTTTCAATATAATTTTTAAAATTTTATCTATTTTGTTTTTGCCAATAATTTGTCAAATAATAACATGAATGTTAATTCATTTTCAATAAATTATTCGGTAAACCTCCCAGTTTGAAAACTCTTAAAGTCGATTATATGAATAGAAGATGTGTCGTTCTTCCGCTCGGGAAGTAGACAGAGTCCAAATTGAGGGTCGATGCAATTGAGCTCGACTTACAGGTTCAGTTCGGCGACCAGAGGTCAATCATTTCTCAACAATCTAATTACTAATTTCATCAACAAAAATACTAAAATACTTTTTATTTTAAATTATTATATTTATATATATATATATTAATACATTTTAAATCTTTTTACGAAAAATAATTATCACCTCCTTAAAATCATCAATCATCATTATTTTTTCTTTCCTAGATTTAAAAAAAATATCTCAATCCGAAAAAGCCAATAAGTTATATTAGATATATAGTACATATTATTTAGGCTAGTCCATTTTTTTTATAAAATAAATAAAATATTTAGTTAAATTTATTGTTTGTTAACATAGAAATTAAAGGTTATAGTAAATGATTTATGATGAAAAATAAGAATTTTTATTTGATGATAAATTCAAATATCACTAAAATAATTTTTTTTAAACTAAAATTAGGACAAACCAATTTTTATCACGTTTTTCTCGGTTACGCTGAAGGAGCTTAATTCTTAGGGGCGGCACTAGGTCTTAATACTTTAAGACTTGAATTCGATTAAGAATAATAGAAGATACGCCTTTATCACATGTAATATTTTGTATTTGCAAAAAGGTGTTGAAATATTCTAATAGGTCATAATATGTTAGAAAATAATTTAGTTGATTAGAATACTATTAGTCTATTACCTTAAATTGTGATGAAATGTGCATTAATAAGCTTGATTAACATTTCATTCATTTTGTTTGGATGGTGGAAAATACATTATTATGACTTCTTTAATTTTCAAATAAGGATTCAATTGTCAGAATATGTTTTCAGATTCATTTATTTAATTTTAACAATCTAACTTTATAAAATATTAATAACCCATTGAACAAATTAAAACCATAATGTAGATACGAAACAATCAAGAGTTATATAACTCTAAAATCCTCAAATGAATAAATTCATGATACAAAACAACCAACATAATAAAACAGATATCCCATTCATGTTTAGAGTTATAAATATTAAGCTTCTAATTAATATTGACGAGACTAATCTTATTACCGAATATTCTTTTCAAAATTATGATTTATTTTGGGAAAATGTTAGCACAATCCTACATTAATTTCGTCACACTTCTATCGAGATTATTGTTAGTGTAAATTGAGCCATTTTTTTTTTGTCTTAGGTAAGTCTCTTTCCTAATTTAATCACACAAAATTAGTATAATTTTTTAATTTAACAATTTTAAAACGTAATCATGGTTGTGATGATGATAGACAGACACAGATTAATATTAATCGAAAATGTGTAAATAGTTAATCCAAAAACTTTAAAAGAGGTGAAGAAAATAAATAATAAAAAAAAAAAAAGGAGAGATCCATTGTCATTTAATAAAAACAAATAAGAAGAATAACAAATTAAATGATAAATAAAACACAATTCTCAAAATTGTCACAATTGCATAATAATATATTATTGTAAATAATTAGGAAATGATGAAAAATAATTTAGATAGAGCGTTGGAATATGCGCTACCGCCGGGCCTTGGACGGCAATTGGATAAAAGATAAAATGAAATCTTCTTAATCAATCAAAGGATATTGAATGTACACTTTTTTTTATATAATTTTTATTTGAAAATGTTATAAAGACCCAAAATCCATCATCACTTATTTGAATTCAACTCGAAACCTATGTTCTTTTAAACAAAATTCTATTTAACAAATAACTTACAATAGTTTACATTCTATACCAACTAAACTATAATACCCTAGCTATTAATCTTTACCAATAATCTTTACAAGAACATAAACCATCTCTAAAACAATGAAAACCCGAAGCATCCCTAAAATGTATCTCCTTCCTAGTAACAACCGAAACATATTTCATAAACGTATGACAATCCCCGCAAAGAACAACATTCTTAACCACCCGAACAGGTTTCCCACGTTTCGTCGTAAGAAGCCCATAAGAAGTAGCAAGTTTCGCGCTATGGTAAAACAAAAAATCCTTCTTTTGACGCTCACCCACTTCATGTAGTACAAATCTAGTATCCGCCACATATCCAACTTTCAAACATTCTAATATAAGTATCTCCAATCCCGCCCAAACATCTTTCGATCTAGGATGCGTTTGATCTCTCGCGTAAAACGATTCGACTGCGTTTTCGTTCACAACCCAACTTCTAACAGGTAGTTTACAAAAACCCTTCATAATCATCTCATCCCTAACCGATTCAGCACACTTCCATCTCGCAGACGAAGAATATAAGTTCGAAACGAGCACGTAAGTTGAGACGTCTTTCGGTTCCATCGAAAGTATTTGTTTCGCTGCATATTCTCCAATTGTAATATCCGAATGGATTCTGCAGGCGTCGAGCAAAGATCGCCAGACCAAAACATCTGCCTTGAATGGCATTTTCGTAATTAATTCCATCGCTTCCACAAGCAGACCGCGGCTACCCAAAACCGATACCATGGAGGCGTAATGATTGGAAGTAGGCTCAATCCCGTATGAACTTCTCATCGACAAGAATAGTTTACGACATTGATCGATTAAACTAGCTTCCGTATATCTATAAGCCGATATTACACAAAGAAACGTAATATAGTCCGGTTTTATACCTTCCCTTTCCATTCTCGACCAAATGCTCAATATCTCGTCGCCCCGTCTGTGAAGAAGATAACCGGCCAACATACAATTCCACGAAACTAGATCGCGGATGGCCATAGAATTGAAGATATTAATTGCGTTTTCGGGACTCCATGATTTGAAATACATACTCGTTAAAGCGTTTCCAACTCCAATATCAGATATCAAACCTGATTTACAAGCTAGGCAATGGAGTTGTTCTCCCATAAACTGAAATCCTAAAGTTCCACATAACCCTAGTATAGTAGTTAACAAGACATTATCGATAATGAAACCATTTTCGAGAAGCCCTTCTAAGAAAAGAGAAATGGCATCTTCAGCTCGTCCGTTTTGAGCATAAGAAGATATCATGGATGTCCATATTACAGGATTTCCATCGTCGATAGGACGGTCCTGAAACATTATCTCTGCATCATCCAACCGTCCACATCGGGCGCACATTTCAATCAATGCCGCCTCTAATAAGTCATTTGATTTAATCCCAAACTTGATGACAAATGCGTGAACCTGTTGGCTTATCTTCAAGTCACCAAACGAACCACAAGCACTGATAGCACTAGTCAAGGTGAATTCAGATAACTCAATTCCTTCACGAACCATTCTGCAGAACAAATCCAAAGCTGTTGATCCTTTTTCGTTTCGACAAAGCCCTGCCAATAAAGCATTATACGATATACAATTCTTTTCTGGCATACTACGAAAGATATTCATAGCTAACTCAACACGTCCAATATCCATGTACAAGACAATCATTTCTGTCCATGTAATCGTGTCTTTCACAATCATCTTTTCAAATAATGCCTCAACTTGATCTACTTTACCATGTTTTATATAGTAACCGATAAGTGCGTTGTTTACGCTCAAGTTAGTCTCTAACCCGACTTTGATTGCATGAGCATGGATTTCACGGCCTTTGGTGATTGCCAAACCATCACCAGAGGCAGACAGTAGGGTCGAGATTGTGAAATGGTCAACTTCTAAAAAATGAGTTATGTGCATAGATCTGAACAATTGAAATGCTTTCTCAATCCTCTTTTCTTTTACTGCACCAGCTATAACAGTGTTCCATGATGCAACATCTCTTTGAGGCATTTCATCGAACAGTTGGTATACCAAGTCTAAACAATCACATTTACTATACAGTCCCATTAGAGCATTAGAAACGAAAGTACTGCCCAAATAACCCATTTTGATTGCTAATGAATGAACTTGAAAACCCAATTCCAAATCCATTAAACGGACGCAAGCAGTAAGTATTGCCACAAAACTAAATTCATTAGGCGAAATACCTGAATTCCTCATCCTAAAGAACAGCTTCAAGGCTTCAATTTCGCGATTACACTTCGCAAACCCTGAAATCAGCGTGGTATACGACACCACATCCGGAGAAGAAAGCATGTAAAAGACTTTAAACGCATGATTTATCAAGCCAAACTTCAGGTAAGCCGAAATGAGAGCGTTGCAGAGATATGTATCCTCTTGAAGTTTGAGAATTGATGAGTGAACCACTTTTGTAAGCTTGATATCTCTGTGACGAACAGAAAGACGAAGCAAATCGATGTAGTCGCGGATAATACTCTCCGATTCATATTTGTTGCGAAGGTTATTGGGAACGAAGGAAGGAAGTGGGAAATTAGGGTTAGAAAGTTGGAGATTAGGGATCAATGGGACGGGAGAGGAAACTGAGGAAATGGTGAGTTCGGAGTTATAGAAACAGAGAGGAAACTGTTGTTTTGAAGATCGCCTGAGAGATGATTGCAGGAATAGATAACGAGGAGATGAAAAAGATTGAGAAAAGGTTGAAGAAGACGGCGCCTGGACGATTGCGATTGCGGTGGCTTGCTGAGAAACAATGGCAGCCATAGAAGGAAGAAGGCGGCAACCATATCCGATTAAGTACCTTTTCTTAGACCTATTCAGAACGGTTATATAACATATGATATTATGAATTAAATTTAATTGAAGTCCATTTTTTGATATAATTTTTCTTACAAAACTAAAAAAATCAATTAACATGTAGGAATGTTTTTTATTACGATATTAGTTAATAATTAGGTTCGGTATTTACTTACGGGTAGAAAAGAGTCTCGACGTGATGGGTTTAGGGTTTAATCTTTTTTTAAAAAAATAAATAAAATTAAAAATTATTAAAAAATTTAAATATTAAAATTGATAAAAATAAGTTTATTTAAAAAAAATATTAAAATTGATAAAATAAGTTTATTTAAAAATATAATATAAAATTAAATTAAAAATAATAAAAGCTTAATAATTAAACTTTAATGAAAAATTAATAAAATAAATTAATATTAATATTAAAAAAAATAGGATTAAAAAATATTAAAAATAAATTAAAATTTTAATACCTTCTTGTAACTGGTTTGAATAGGTACTTTATTATATCTATTTCAAGGTATAATAGGTACTATATTATACCTATTTCAAGGTATGAGTAATGATAGGGGGAGCGAAAGATTTGTAACGAATGGGACAGCGAACGACGTGGAGTGCTGATTAGACTTGATGACTCGGTATTTATTTATTTTTCTTTTTTATATTTATTAATAATTTTCTCTCTCTTCTAGTTACTTTTATTTGCATTTAATAAAAAAATCAATTTTTATTATTAAAAAACACTTAATAATTTATCTCTTTAATTTTTTATTATTATAAATATATATTTTTTTAAATTATTCTACATGTCAACTGTAAACCTATAAACCGTATTTTAATTATTTCTCCCACTATAAACTGCATTTTAATTATTTATTTCTTTTAATAATTTATTTTCTTTTATTTATTAAAGAAATAAAATTTATTTTCAATAATATAAATACTCAAATTAAAATAAATAATAATTAATTAGAAGAATAATAACATGGTGGACTAGTTAAATGTTGTTGTAGTTGATTGAGCTACAATAGTTATTATTGATTGAGTTTCTAGTAAATTTCAGAAGATGAATGGAAATTAAGAGAAGGAGATTTTTAAGGAAAGAAAAGAGAAAAATAACAATTAAGAGTTTTAAAAAAGAGAATCAATATGTTGAGTAAAACGATTAATAATTTTTTGTTTTATTATTATTAATATATATTATTAAATTAATAGATGATAGAATTAATTAACTGAATTAAAAAATATTTTTTTTATTCTCTTATATATAAATTTTAATTAACATAATTAATTATTATTTATTTTAATTTGAATACTTTTTTATTATTGAAAAATAAAATTTATTTTTTTAATAAATAAAATGAAACAAATTATTTAAAAAGATACATAATTAAAATGCGTTTAGGGTGGCGTGTACAATAATTTAAAAAAAATATATTTATAATAATAAAAATTTAAAGAAATAAATTATTAAGTATTTTTTAATAATAAAAATTGAATTTTTTATTGAATGCGTCATATTTAAGGGAAAGAGAAAAAATGTAAATAATGAGAAGAGAGAGAAAATTATTAATGAGTATAAAAAAGAAAAATAAATAAATACCAAGTCATCAAGTCTAATCATCACTCCACGTAGTTCGCTATCCCATTAGCTACAACTTTTTCGCTCCCCCTATCATTACTCTTCAAAATATAACTTATACCTAAATATTACTGTATATATAAATTCAAACTAACCAAACAAGTATTATAATTTACTGTATATACAATAATACTATATATACAGTCTTATACTTTGTACCAAACATAGCCTATAGGATTAAGGAAATGTAGTAGAAAAAATGACTATTTTCAGAAATAAAAAATTTTCATTTCAAAATATTTAAATAACTTACATTAATTTAAAAACATTACATAGACTATTTTAACTTTTAAGCATTTGAAAGTAACTAAAGTCACAAATAAATTTATATATATAATTAAATATTATGAATTCAATTTTACTAAAACTCTTTAAATTGGATCGGAGGTTTAATATGTGTGGTGCTAACTTTTTAAATAAAAAAATACTTTATAAACTAGATGTGTCAGTTCAAATCATATTAAAATATTACTAACCAAATATTTAAAAATAAATCAAGCATTTCCTATATAACATCTATTTATATAGTTCAAATTATAATATATATAGTTATAATATATATATGGTTAAAATTAAATGATAAAACATCTATTTTATTAATTTGTAAATTATAACAAAACTTCAATTATATTAAGAGATATATTAGCTCATTGTCACGGGCTAAAATTCGACCCGTGTGGCACTAAGCTAAATCGACCCTGATTCTGGCTTAGAAAGCCTTTCTAACCACAATGCAAGAAAACTCAAACGCAAGAAAGAATTTAGAGAGAGAAAACTCTTGAGAATAAGAATATATATTGAAAGAATGCTTGATAATTACAATGGAATACCTTCAGAGTATTTATAGGACTTACACGCATTAAATTAGGAATTACGTCTAATTACAATTTAATTACACTAATTTAAAATATTCCTTCCATAGCAAGAATATCCCTACCTAATTTAGAATATCTCTTGTAATCTCTTCCTTAATTAGAATATATATTATAATCCTTTCCTTGATTAGAATATATCTTCCAATCCCTTCCTTAATTAGATTATCTTCCAATCTCTTCCTTGATTAGAAGATTCGCTGGGCCCACGTAGATAACTGGGCCTCTCCTTGGCTAAGAAGATTAGCGCACTATCAGGCCAAGACTTTAATGAGCCTCGACATCCCCCGGATTGGGTCGTGACTCTAATGGGCCGTGACATACTCCCCCACCTTAGTCGTGGCCGTCCTCGGTTCGACCTTGGCATGATACTCTTCAACCTCTTCCTTGAAACATTCCCCACACGGTCCCTCGTATCTGTGCACAAGTCCCTTGAGCACAGATTACATAGACTCGCATTCTGGAATATCATGGAAGTACACCTCGTGGCTCGATATTTGCACCCCATAAAAATGGGACGTGACATACTCCCCCACCTAAGTCGTGGCCGTCCTCGGCACGACCCTAGACCGGTGCATGGTGATCTTCTTTCTGGCGTCCCCTGAGCGCTCTTCCTCCCCCTTTGCACGTCACGACATTAGGTGCACTTATGGTCGCCAGACTTAACCGATATAAGATGTTTCCCACACATCTCTCGATTTAACACAGTCTCTTGAATCTGCGCACAAGCCCCTTGAGCACATACCGCATAGACTTCAACAGTTGCGGGGGAAACTTCCCTCTTTCCATCGTCCCCTTCCTTAACTGCACACCCTCTTAGATTTGCCCTTCTCTTCATATTCTTGGTGTCTCCCTCTGAATATGCCTGAGCACGATCTGCTTCTTTTCCCACAGACTTGGTGCGAGTGAAGGCAGACTGACTTTGGCCCACGTTGCCTGTGGCCAAACCTTGTAGTTCTAATGGTTGTGCGTTGTCTTTGGCCTTGAGCCCCTCGAAGGCTTCGACACACGCTATCTGGACTTCCTCGGGTACTTCCTCTTTTCCCTTGGACCCGTCCCCACCATCCATCTTGGCAAAAGTGGCAAATGTCTCTTTACCACGTTTGCGACCTCGAACGAATCGCATCGCTGAGAACCTGCTTATTCCCTCTGATTCTCTCCTTGTTGGAATCACGCTAGTCTTCCCGTGATCCAAAATGATTAAAGAATCGGAATAAGGCATTATGCAAGCGCGTACCTGATCGCACCATTCTAGTCCCAACACTACGTCGTAGTCTTCCATTGGGACCAAGGTAAATGAGACTGTCCCATTCCAGCCTCCGATCCTGGTGTGCACTCTCCTAGCCTCCCCATTTACCGGCTTGGCTACATCGAAGGACTTCACCGTCCCTCTTGTTGGGCTGATCCGCAGACCCAACGCATTGGCTACTCCTTCTCGCATGAAGTTGTGCGTAGCCCCTATGTCTACTAGTGCCTTGATGCGTTTTTCCCCGATCCAAACTTCCACAAACAAAGAGCCCCTCCTTGTCCTCTTGTCCGGCTTCGCAACACTAGTCTTCACAGCATTGAGCAGTCTTAAGGATCCTATTTGAGTCTCTTCTTCCTCATCAGATGACTCAGTTCCTTTAACTGCTGCAAACTTTTCCCCCTTAAACGGGCACATAAACTTTATGTGATTATGAGCACCACAAATATAACAGGTTATTGGCTTACCCGAGTCATCGGCTTGCCTCCCTGAGTTTTTATGTGCATGCCCCTTCTTAGATGGGCGGTCTCCCCCACCTTTCTCCTGGTCTTGTGGGCGGTCTCCCCCACCTTCTTCCTCATCATACTTGATGAACTTTGGCCTGTCCACAGACACTTTGAGCTCTATCAGTCTTTCTGCAACTGTTATTGCCTCGGAAACGTCCCGCACCTTGGCCCTTTGCAGCTCCAACTGTGCCCAAGTCTTTAGGCCGTTAACAAACGCGAACAGTGCCTCCTGTTCCGTTAGACTGGGTAACTCGAGCATCAACTCCTGGAATTCCTTCACATACTCCTTAATGGTCCCTTTGTGCACAAGTTGACTCAACCTTTTCCTAGCTTCGTACTCGGCATTCTCTGGGAAGAATTGGCGTTTGAACTCGGTCTTGAAGTCTTCCCATGTTTCCATCCTCAAGGTCCCTCGTTCAATATCTCCTTCTCGCCTCCTCCACCACAGCAATGCCATCTCTTGTAGGAAGAAAGGTGTTGTCTCCAACTTGTCACGATCATCAAGTATGCTTGATGCTCGAAAGTACCTCTCCATGTTCCAAAGGAAGTCATCCACTTCCCTTGCACTCCTCGATCCTTTGAATGGAGTTGGCTTAGGAACATCCATCCGTTGAGGTGCCGCACCTCTATGTTCCCCTCCATTCCTCGCAATCCGTCTTTCCATCGATTCTAGCCTCTCTAAGATCTCCCTCTTGAGAGTCTCAACCATTGCATGGACTTCTCCCCGGATTGGATCAAGCACCTTCTGGCAGATGTCATTAACCTCCCCTCGAACCAATCCTAGCACTTCGTCACGAATGCTACGATTCGAACCGTTAATGATCCCCATTAACTCATTCTCCAACTTTTCAGCACCCTCGTCCAACATCGTCACCTTCTCGGCCACCGCGCTAAACACTTCGAGAGCTTCTTGGTGATCGCTCATGCCTTCTTCAAGCCGGGTCACCCGCGCTTCCATGGCAGCACCTCTCTCGACGGACTTATCCCTCTTGGATCCCTTGTCCTTATGTTGGCCGGTCGGAACCTTAGTGACGGTAGTTCGTGAATCCATTTCTTGCAGCTTGAATGCGGAAATACAACCTTGCTCTGATACCACTTGTCACGGGCTAAAATTCGACCCGTGTGGCACTAAGCTAAATTGACCCTGATTCTGGCTTAGAAAGCCTTTCTAAACACAATGCAAGAAGAACTCAAACGCAAGAAAGAATTTAGAGAGAAAACTCTTGAGAATAAGAATATATTGAAAGAATGTTTGATATTTACAATGGAATACCTTCAGAGTATTTATAGGACTTACACGCATTAAATTAGGAATTACGTCTAATTACAATTTAATTACACTAATTTAAGATATTCCTTCCATAGCAAGAATATCCCTACCTAATTTAGAATATCTCTTGTAATCTCTTCCTTAATTAGAATATATATTATAATCCTTTCCTTGATTAGAATATATCTTCCAATCCCTTCCTTAATTAGATTATCTTCCAATCTCTTCCTTGATTAGAAGATTCGCTGGGCCCACGTAGGTAACTGGGCCTCTCCTTGGCTAAGAAGATTAGCGCACTATCAGGCCAAGACTTTAATGAGCCTCGACATCCCCCGGATTGGGTCGTGACTCTAATGGGCCGTGACATACTCCCCCACCTTAGTCGTGGCCGTCCTCGGTTCGACCTTGGCATGATACTCTTCAACCTCTTCCTTGAAACATTCCCCACACGGTCCCTCGTATCTGTGCACAAGTCCCTTGAGCACAGATTACATAGACTTGCATTCTGGAATATCATGGAAGTACACCTCGTGGCTCGATGTTTGCACCCCATAAAAATGGGACGTGACATCATGCTAGCTTTCACCCTCTACATATATATTAGGTTTAAATACTTTCAGTTGATCCTCGTGAAAATAAAAATAAAATAATAATAATAATATTAATAATAATAAAACAATGTGGCACAATAATAAAATAATAAATTAATACACTTTCCTAATAAGTAAAGAATTAAATTAAAATACATATAATCTTTTATTATTATCAAATTAATATTTTTATGTCAGAAATTATATTATGTTGTTTTAAGTTTCTTCTTATATTCAAAGATTATATTGTTTTTTTTTAAAAAAAAAATAATAATTCAACTTCTTGTTCTAAATCATTTGTTCTAGATCATTTCTTAATTTACTTTTATAGTTATTTATCTTGCTATTGAGTTTAAGTTAGAAAAAACTCTTGCAAAAATACACATTACAATTTAAGATTACATTAACTAATTATATTTTCTTTCTAATTTAAATAATTTAATTTTTCTCAACTATTTTATACTGTTCTTTAATTTATTCCAATTTTACCAATAAATTAAAATTGACATCGAATGGTCTAAAGTTAATGGAACTCGTTGAAGTAAATGTCTTATATATCAATTTTTGGTCTAAATGTATTCTAATTTTACTCTATAATTTATTCCAATTTTACCAATAAATTAAAGTTGACAATGAATGGTCTAAATTTAATGAAAGTGGTTGAACTAAATGTCTTAATTAATAGATATCAATTTTTAGTCTAAATTTATTTGAATGTTACCAAATTTTGGTATAAATTTATTCCAATTTTACCAATTTTTGTTTTATAATTTATTCCAATTTCACAAAGAAATTAAAGTTGACATCGGATGGTCTAAATTTAATAAAAAAAATAGTATCATAAATTAATTTGGTAAAGTATAGTAATTACATGCTCTCACTTTGAAACACACGAAGAGGAAGAGGAAGAGGAAGAGGAAGAGGGAGAGAGAGAGGAAGAGGGAGAGAGAGAGGGAGAGGGGAGAGGGAGAGGGAGAGGGAGAGGGAGAGGGAGAGGGAGGAAGATTCTGGTACAACTTTATCATATTTGGCGACCAAAGTTGTATGTTAATCTTTTATTAAATTTCAACAACTATTATGAATTTATTTCTTTATTAATATTTGACTTTTACAGCTAACTAATGCAATTTCGGGACATGCTACACCTTTCATCTTTAATGGACAACAATGTTACAAATTGTCTATCAGTTTTAAACTTTATTCAAAATACTATTTAAAATATCTACTACTTTTTATTTCACACTGTCCAATTGTGTAGCGGGATTAAATTGTTACCTCAAGTCACTTTTAATTTTGCGGGTGGAGCCATCAATGTTATTGATGGCTAAGGACTACCTTATTATGAATAAACTAAAAGTGAGTTATGAAATTATATAGTCAATCTTATGACTTTTAATTTATTTGATTCAAAATGCTAATATTTAATTATTCTTTACAATATGGTATTTCATCTATGTGCATCGATTTCAAAGATCTAATTTTGCAAGCATGACAATTTTAGGAGGTTGGGTTTAGAATATTAGATACAAAAATTAAAAATTCACTTTTAAACTTGTGGAATTGCTTTATGTTTGCAGATTTGGTACTCAAGGATAAAATTGTGGTTTATGATCTGGGACACCAAAGAATTGATTGGGTCGAATACAATTGTAAGAAAAATTAAGAAAAGACGACTTTTATATTCGATCACTAGTTTATTGTTAAATTATTTATTTATTATTTTAATTTGTAGGTTCTGCGGAGATGAATATCTCGACAATTTATGGTAAAGAATACTACAGTGGTGCACCACAAGTTATTATAAGTCGTTTATATTTATTGACCAGGTATTTCTTATTTATAATTTTAAGTTAGCATAAATGCTTCTTACATGTATGTATGAATTTAATTAATAGCATATAAAAAAGTTGACAATTTGAAAACTTATGGAAAAATGTTAGCAATAAAGTTATAATACCACGGTTATATAAATAGTATCCATTGATTAATTTATAAATACTTTTAACTTTCTTTCTTATTTACTGTGTTTAATATTAGCTTTCTACACTAATATATATATATATATAATTATTAATTTTAATAAATAATATAAAATCATAAATTAAAAATATTTTATTATTTATTCTTAAAATAAACTTATTAATTTAAAATATATTATAAAAGTAAAATTAATTTTAAGAGTAAGATATTATTAAAACTTGTTTATATGAGGCTATGGTTCTGATACAAGGTATAAATTAGGGAAATAGATTTAGACGAGAGAATATATATAGTATTTGATAGATGAGAATGCCAGCCGAGGCTAGAGAGAAATGAGAAATCAAATCAAATCAAATTTTGCCTAACCTAGAATAATATATGCCTTATATATTGAATTACTAAATAAACTAAACCATATGAATTCAAATCCCACTAGCAAAGGACCCTTTGATTTATTTTATTTATTTAAAACTTTTAAAAAAAAATTTCAATATAAAATAACATATTAGGATATGATGTGAAAATGACATGGGACTAAATTAATTTTTAAATAGTATCAATTTGCTTCTTCCATTTGTTTTCTTACAATTTTAATTTTGTTTATTATAATAAAGTTAAAATTAAAAGAAAATATAAAGTAAGACTATGTAAATATATAATTGTAATCTCCGGAGATTCTCGTTCGTATCTTAGCAAGTGACATGTAGTATTACGAGGGAAGACCCGATCTGATTTGAGGTTTGATGCGTTTTAATCTTGATTTGCGTAGCATACATCTTTATAAAAGAAAATATTATTTTAATTTTTTTTTAAATACATCGAGTAAGTACCTTGAAAAGTAAATAGCATTTCATCCCTCCACTGAGCCACATTTTTCCTAATGTACCTTGAAAAGTAAATATTATTATGGGTACTATTGGCGGAGATTCACGAAGAAGTATTGCGCTATTTACCAGTGAGCGGTATTATTGGAATGATCTTTTGGTGGGAAATGTTCTTTATTTTAGATAATGAAAGCATTCCATTACTACCAACCCAAAGAAATACGACCTCTCTTAGATATACGGTTTATGCCGTAAAGGTACGAAGTTGGACTAATTTGGAAACATTGGGGAATTTACTTTATACCTACTATTTTGTCTGGTTTTTGGTTCCTAGTCTTATTTTATTAGTCGCCATGATTGGGGCTATCTGAGAAGTTTTCAATGAAGTGGTATTCCTCTTTTCGCGGATGTTCTCGGCATGTGAGACATGCCGCTTGGATTTCCCCTGCTTCTTTGGTCATGTTCCGCCAATAGTACCCCTGTCTCGGCAATAGTTCCCGTATTTGCAGTAGGCAAATTCTCACCTGAACTTCCACCTTCACCCTAAGACACGAAGTGTCGGCCTTAAGACGGTCGGTAAGCACAGGCTAAAGCATATATATATAGTACCATTCCCTCAGGGTGAACCGATCCTTTCTATCATAGCGCCCACTTAGAAAGGTAAAAGAGAGTGCCAGGTGAGTAAGCGGCATCTGCTCGTACTCCTTCTTTTGGCCCTTTTCTTGACAAAAATGTAGGAAAAAATTGCATAAGAAGACATGAAGTGAAGGATTCGGATGCAAAAAAGGATGTGTAGTTCAGAAGGGCTTTTTTCCGGTATACCGCGGAGCGAGCAAGGAGCGAATTTCTTTATCAAAGACCGGAAAGCCTTACTGTAATAGGTCCGATCCTTAAAGTACTAAGCTAAGAAAAAAGATAAAAATCACTCACATACGGGGTGGCTCGAAAGCGAGTTCCCCGAGGTTGAGAAGAAGACAATGAATGGAATGGTCCGGCAGTCGCTATAGAATATCGACTTAGTCTTAGTGAAGCTAGTCTTACATGAAAGAGGGAGGCTATGGCTTGAACCGGGTTCCGAAAAAGAACTGACCGGTCTTTTACTTTTATTATTGATAACAAAGAGGGAAAGCATCATCCCTATCAGACTGTCGCTAAACAAAAGCAATGATTTTTCACATTCAAGAAGTGGTGGTTCCAACCTTCTAAAGATACCCAAGTAGATTCTGTGCAATAACTCACAATTCTGAGTATTTGAAATGAAGTTATCATGAACTGTATAAATAGGTATATTATATTCTTTCATTTCTTCCACCATTTTCATTGCTATATAAGCATCTTTCTGATGGATGAAATTGACAAATGTAGCCTCCCCCTCGAATACATAGGGTAGGTAGGTCCGGGTGAGAAAGGATCCCCTGTTGCCAATAAACTTTCCCCGGCCTTTTCTTCCCCTTACTCATAAAGGTCTTACAGTCGGGAGAACTACCTAACTAAAGAAAAATAGTGCTCTTTCTAAGAGTAGGCGTGGAGAGCTTTTTGCGGGGACCGTCAACTCCAACTGTAGCAGCGGTTCTTAATTCAATAGCAGCGGATTCTGCATCTGCACCTTCCATGAAAAGCCCGTCTTTTTTGGCCTAAAATCCAATCTTACTTCTAAAACGGAAGTGAGCACAGGTGAGAGGACTAGACATAGAGAGAAGAGATAGAGGATTTGCCAGAGAATCCCTGGTGCTTGATTTCGCCGGTCGAGGAACCAGACCAGAAAAGTCTGACCTGGTTATTTAGCTTTTATTTTCTATTTTTCCTATTCCGATTGTGAGACTAGAAGTAGGGTTCTCCCTAAAGGGTTGGTTCTGCTTCTTAGCCCTCCCCCTCATCCGGGAGTATAAAAGACTGAGCTCTTAGGTAGCGAATCCCCTAGAAGGAGATAAGAGGCAGAGAGAGGGCCAGAAAATGAGGTGAGGAATGATTCTAATGGCTTTCTTGCGTAAGGCACTTCTACGAGGGGTCTTCCAAGATACTTCGAAAGCACAACATGAGGCCATCAAAAGCACCAAATTGACCATTCATTTTAGAATAGGGTGTCTGGTCGAAAGAAGGCAAGGGGCCCCGGTAAAGGCTAAGCTTAGTCGGATTCTTCCCCTAGGTGAACCACCTTTAGCTTTCGAGAAGACAGTGAAAGCAGAAGACTAACTTGATGATGTCACGTGGAAGCTTTCCTAAATCCATTTGACCGGAGCCGGGATGGGATTGATGCTTTTGAATCCATTGTATTAATTCCACTTCCTACTCGCAGTATGCTCTTTATGATCTCGGCTTATGATTCAATTGCCATGTAGGTCCTAGATTTTCGATTTCATCTTAAGTTCTGTCCTCGCAAAGATATGAGGGCCTTTTTGTACCCCAGGGCGGATACGGAGACAGGTGACCCAGATTGAGCATTTTATTTCCTTCTCTTTTACAATACAAGTTCATCTGCATCGGATTCAGGCGCAGGAACAGGCACACTGGAGCTTGGAATCTTGCTTCTTTATAAGGTCTTTTTTGTTCGAAAATGAGAACCATATATTAGAACATTGCCCGAGACATTATTTCTTGCTCGTATTCAATACATTAGGGAAAAAGATCGTATAAAGGCTTTAGAAATTATTAATGTAAAAATTATTATTTTTATTCAAATTTTAATAATATGAGAATTAAATAATAATTTGATTAAAACATGGTTTAACTTAATTAAACATAATTAATTTAAAAGATTATTTATTTGAAATCAGAGTCGCCAAATAATTTTAGAAAATGTACGTGTATAAACGTACTTTATAACTAGAGTTTCTATAAGGGGTTCGCTTTTGGTTACGCTCGGGAAATAGTTTTCTCTCTATGTCATTCGCGCCCGTCAAAAAACGGTTTTATTTTTTAAGTAAAAGTCTCGCTATTACAAGATTTATTTATAAGATTTATTTCCTTTAATTAGTAGTGCAAAGGTTCTAAACAATGATAGGTTTAGATTACATAAATAATTGTACAAAATTATTTTAAAATGCGTACCTACAATTGCGTTGATATAAACTGACTAAAACCCTGAAAAATATCAGAAAAGTGTTAGAATATAAAAATAAATTCAAAACGGGGCCTTAGCCAAAATATTTATTTAGGATATATCCCAAAAATATTTAAATATCATTTTTTGACATTTCGTAATTATTTAAAAATGGATTGGCTTCCAAAATTATAAAAATAATTTTGGATTTTGAAAAATGGAACCAAATAGGCCTTAGGAACGGAGTCATAGGATCTGGATCTGTTGTTGCTAATTTGGGCTCGGACGGGCTCAGTCTAGATTGGAAAGGTTTGGATCAAGGCTCGGACGCTCGGTCGAGGGACCGAAAGACACGGTCTTGAGGTTCAGGAGGCTTAGTCTTGAACTCAGGTTGTTTGGTCCTAGGTCTGGGAGGGTCGGTCCCAGGTATAGCTTTCTCGGTCGTGGACTTGGGAGGCTCAGTCCCAAGTTAGACCTCTCGGTCTGAGGTTAGAAACCTCGGTCAGATTCCTCGATCATTTCTTAAGAACACCGGTCTTAGGTGTTGGTCCTAACTCAAGAACACCGGTCCTTGGTCTCGGTCCTAGGTAAGTTTTCTCGGTCGGTTTTCTCAGTCTCGACTATGATACTTGGTCATTTACCTTGGTCCAAGAGGACCGAGTGTTCTTTAATTGGTAAAAAAATTGCAGATTTATATCTTTTAATACAGATCATGAAATCATAATCTTTAAGTTGCAACCAACTCATATGATTGTGGGGATTTAATAATATAATAATATATATTTATAATTTCTACCCACTCCCTCACTTTCTCTCCCATTTTTTTACTTAAACTACCCATGTTTACATTAATATTATCAAATTGACACGTCTCTCTAAATATATTTACATTTTTATTAAATTTATAAATTATTTAATTTTATAAATGTAATATATATAATTAAAATAAAATATACTAAAATATTAAAATAAAATATAAATATTAAATAAATTATATAAATAGAAATTTGAGTCTCATAATAATTTTCTCACATATTACTTTTATTAATATACATATTTATTTTTAAAATTTTAAATTATTTTATAATTTAAATTATTATTAATACAATCAATCAAAATATATGATAATAATTTAACTTTAATAATATAATAATATTTTTTTAAAGTATTAAATTAATAAATATAATTTAAAAAAAATATTAATAAAAGTATATTAATTTTAAATAGGAAAGAAAGAATAAAGTTTCAAATTTAACATATTTAATTAATTAAATATTAATTACCCAAACATATATTTTTTTAAATCTATATAATATTATATAAATAAATATTATATTTAAATATTTATATAATGAAATTTAAAATAATTATTTTCTCCCTTACTAATTTCAAAATATTTTACAATTTTTGCTCACTTAATTAATAGCTGAATTATTTCAAAATATATCTAACAAATTTAATTAATAGACTTTTTACAATTAAAGACTTTTTCTAATTATTAACTAACGTTTTTTTACTTAATTAATGAATAATTTCAAAATAAAAATTTGACTAATTAATAGCCAAATATATTTCTTAACGTTATTTTATTGAAGAATTAATAACGGATAGAATTTTATTATTTCAAAATATATTTTTAATATTCATTCCTTAATAAATTAATAAGGGATAGAATTTTATTATTTTATTAATTATACAACTCGAGTTTTCAAGATCACATTTTCAATAACAAGAGTTTTCAAAAGAGAGGAAGTTTGATTGAACTTTTCATATTTTTTTAAATATAATGGAAAATATTGAAGTTTATGTAGGTTCATTCGCTTATTGAAATCTCTGACACCCATGGGCCCATCAGTCGTCAATGAATATGAATAGTGAATCTATTCCTATTCGCATAATTGGTTCTAAGAGATGGATTAATATTATTTAAGGATATTATACATAAAATTAAAGATGCTGTTCATTCCACCACTAAATGCAAATTTGAAACTAATTAGAATTCCAAATGATGTTAAAACAAGATGAAACTCAACTTATCTAATGTTATCAAAATCAATTATACTTAGATCACTCTTAATATAATTTATTAATCATTATACAAGAATTTGACAAGACTACAAAATTATGTGAGTTTTTAAAATACTTTTATAATATAACTAACAGTTTATCGGCTATTTATGAACCTGAAATTCACCTTGCATTTCCAATTATATTTGGAATGGAAATGCATTTCAAAAAATTTAAAAATGATCCTAATTTTTCTAATTTTATTTCAAAAATGAAATTAAAATTTATAAAATATTGCTCCGATATACCCTTATTATTTTGTTAACTATGATAATTATAAAAAATATTAAAATCTAATAATTTGTTTACAAAATAAAAAAATGATTTAAACGAAACTATAAATACATTATATATAAAATAAAAAAAAAACAAAATTTATCTAGAACTAGTCCATCAACCCAAAATAGTCAAAATCAAAATTTAGATTTAACTTCATCCCAAAATCCTTTTGAAATATTTTTGTCTGCTTCTTCCTCATATATTGGTAGTTCAAGTTCAGTTGATTCGTCCTCGGAAAGGAAAGATTTGATGAAATTGACATTTATAAAAATATGTTTCGAATTGATCCTTCTATGAATACTAATTTCAATATTTTAGAATGGTGGAGTGATAAAAATCAAGCTCTCCCTATTTTACAATTAATAGCACGAGATATATTAACACCTCTAGTCTCTACTGTTCCTTCAGAACAAGCATTTTCATCATCAAATAGACTTCTTAGTCCAAAAAGATTATTATTAACTTTCAAAAATATTGAGATGTGTTAAATTAAAAGATTGGTTTGATGCGGAAATTCGTGAACAACATCAAGGATGTTATAAACCAGAACAAATTATTATAAAAAATGATTCAGAAAATTCGGACGAAGATAATTAGAGGGTATTTTTGTTATGTTTATATGTTTTTTATGTTATAGTTAGATCTATTTATATTTTAATTTTTCTATGTGTAATATTGAAATAATAGTGAAGTTGATTGGACAAAAGTCCCATGATTTTTCCTCTTTTATTTAAGGAGGTTTTCCACGTAAAAATTGTGTGTTATTTTTTTATGTTATTAAATAACTTTAACATATTTAAACTTAATAAATAAATAAAATTATAAATAATATTTATTCTTATAAAATAAAATTCAATTCTATTTATAAATATTATGAATAAAATAAAAAAATTAAATATAAATTTTATAAATTAAATAAATATCTTATTTATAAACTAACGAGATTAAAGTAATTTTATTAATTAAATAAAAATATAATTTATAAAATTAATATTAATTAAAAAAAGTTCCAATAAAAATTAAATATTAAAAAATTTCAAACTATTTTTAATTATATTAAATAAAAAATAATAATATATCAATTCCAATATTTTCTCCTAAAAATAAAAAAAGTATACACTACTCCAAGTCTCCCTCCTAAAAAAAGTATACACTACTCCAAGTCTCCCAATAAATATTTAGTTTATCGTTTTAAAAATTTTTAAATCACTCCAAAATTCTAAAAATTAATAAGAAACTTTAACTAACAAACAAATTTATAAATGAAAAAACATTAAATTAATTTTATTAATTAAATTAAAATCTAATTTATCAAATTAATATTAATTCAACTAAATAATATTGTGAATAGGTATAGAAATATATTTTAATCTAACAAATCTTAAAACTACTTTTAATTATATTAAATAAAAATTAATAATATATAAATTCTTTTCCTAAAAAAAAGTATACACTACTTCTTCAATAATAATTAATTACATATTTATATATCACTAAATCATTTAAAAAAAAAATCTTAAATCACTATAAAATTTTAAAAGATAATAAAACATTTTGAAAAAAATTATATTTTATAAAAAATAATTCACTACTTTTAATTATATATAATAATAAATATCATATACTTAATTAAATAATTAAGTATAAATTCTTATCTACTATTTTAAAATTATAAAATTTCACATTTATTATATTTAATTAACTTAATATATTATTATTTTTTAAAATAAATTATTAACTTTAAAACAACCAATTTAATTAATTTTATTTAAATAATTATTTGTATGTTTTAAAACACATTTTAAATAATTGACATTCAAATTATTATTTATGAAATTATATGTTAAAATTTATATCTACACATATTACATATTAAATATTTTTTTTAAAAAAATTAATACATTTAACTTATTAAATTAATTTAAATTTTCTAAATTAAAATAAATTAATAATCATATTTTATAATTTTTACTAACAATATAATTTAATATATATAAATAAATAAATAGTATGAGTGTGTCAAGACAGATTAAGACAGATTGTGTTGACACAATGACAAAATCTAGTCGGAATAACACAAAACACGAATTTAAATACGAGTTAGTACGACACGAATAAACTCGTTAACACAAATAACACGACACGAAAGAGTCCGTGAATCATAATATTTTGAGTGGGTCAAGACACGATACGACACGCATAAGATTGAGACACGACACAACACGACACGATTTGTCCGAGTCGAATACGAACGTTTATGCACGATGCCCAGCTCTAGCCAAACCCCATAACTCCATCAACAACTCAACGTTCATTAGTAAATAGCCCCTTGACAGATGTGTTGCACCTATTGATCGAAGACCACAAATACATTATTATTGATCGAAGACCACAAATACATTATCATGGAGCTCAAAATAAAATAAATTATTTAGAAGAAATGAAAAAAAATCACAAAATTATTATTCTTTTGTCATTACCCAAAAGTAATTAACAAGCCCAGAAGAGTTTCCAATCAAATGAGATCCTAAAATTGTATTGAAGTGTAACAGATCTGCTACATAGTATCCAGATGCCTTACTTAGGTCTGCATAGGAAAGTCGAAAATCACAAGGACTACTCTTATTCTCGCACATTCATAACCATCCTTGGGGTATAATTCCTCAGAACATGAAAGTGGACTCGAAGAATATGAGTGGGCGTGATAAAAAAATTAAGCTCAATCTACAAATTTATTATAAACAAGTTATCAACTTTTTCTTCCCCATTGAAAATGATCTATGAATTTTGAAACTATTGATTGGAATCACATACACCGATTTGAGAAGACCTGGGGCATCCAATGCTATGCACGGGTTGCATTTAACCCATAGATTATCACTTCCAGTATCAATATCTACGTTGAACTCTCTCGGTGGAGAGCCCAACTCTATCGTCGTATAATATAATTTGTACAAACCAGAGCTGGGCAATGGGTTAGCTAAATACGAACCGACACGATCCAACATGATATTTGTACGGAACGATACGATATGATATTATCTTATTCGGGTCTTGGGTTGACACGATAAAAGCACGAGACGACACGGTCACGACACGATTATGAGTTTATACGATCGAAACACGGTTACGAGTCGACACGAACACGACACGAGTATAGACACGACACAAGTATAGTCACGACACGAGCACGAGTATACACACTAAACGACATAAACACAATTAGTCAAATAACCTAAGCTACCCACATTAACATTCTCTAAACCTATTACATTTTTATTCAATTAATAAATTATTTAATTTCATAAATGTAATATTTATAATTAAAATTAAACACACTAAAATATAATATTAAAATAAAATATTAACTTAAATAATATAAATTAAAATATAAATATAAATATAAATAAAAAATAAGTTATATGAATAAAAATGCGAGTCTATTAATAATTCTCTTCGATATTATTTTATTAATTATTTTTTAATTTTTTAATTATTTATAATTTCAATTATTATTAATACATTAAATAATAAATATGACAATAATTTTAATTTTAATTTTAATTTTAATAATAGAATAATATATATTTATAAATTCTATCCACCTTTCCCACTTTCTCTCCAATTTTCTTTCTAAAACTACTCACTTTTACATTAACATTATCAAATGTTCACGTCTCTTTAAATATATTTATATTTTTATTAAATTTATAAATTATTTAATTTTATAAATGTAATATATATATAATTAAAATTAAATATACTAAAATATTAAAATAAAATATAAATATTAAATAAATTATATGAATAGAAATTTGAGTCTTATAATAATTATCTCACATATTACTTTTATAATTTACATATTATTTTTAAAATTTTAAATTATTTTAAAATTTTAATTATTATTAAAATATTCAAACAAAATATATGATAATAATTTAACTTTGATAATATAATAATATTTTATAAGTTTTACTAATAATATAATTTAATATATATAAATAAATAAACAATTAACATGAGTGTCAAGTGTCGACACGATAACAAAATCTAGTCGGAATAACACGAAACACAAATTTAAACATGAGTTAGTACGACACAAAAAACTCGTGGACACGAATAACACAACACGAAAGAGTCCGTGAATCATAATATTTTGAGTGAGTCAATACACAATACGACACACATAAAATTTAGACACGACACAACACAACACGATTGAGAGTCTAATACGACTTGCTCGAGTCGAATACGAACATTTATGTACGATGCCCAGCTCTAGTACAAACATATAATATGGTGAAACATAATCATTAATCATTAAGAATATTAACTTATGAACCATAATTTATATTGGTACTTACCTTACTAGACTCAGATCAAAAGTTCCACTTAAAGAGAAATTCACAATTGAAACATGCCTCTTGCTATCTCTAGTTTTCATTTTCCATATTCCAACCTCATTTGTAGGAAAAGTTCTCTTTATTTTCAGAATCTTACTTTGTCTTGCTATCTCTAGTTTTCATTTTCCATATTCCAACCTCATTTGTAGGAAAAGTTCTCTTTATTTTCAGAATCTTACTTTGTATTCCATCGGTGCAGGGGCATAAGCCAAAATATCACAAATGTAAATATCGTGCCAACAAAAACAAAAATCTGGACCAAACACTCTATTAGTATTATTCTTTTTTTTGTGAGATGAATATGTAGGTTTTTGATGGTTAATATATATATATATATATATATATATATATATATATATATATATATATATATATATATATATATATATATATATATATATATATATATAAAAGTAATCAAGACAATTGAGTCTAGAGATGGGCATCGTACATAAACGTTCGTATTCGACTCGGGCAAGTCGTGTTAGACTCTCAATCATGTCGTGTTGTGTCGTGTCTAAATCTTATGTGTGTCGTATCGTGTTTTGACTCAATCAAAATATTATGATTCACGGATTTTTTAATGTCGTGTTATTCGTGTCCACGAGTTTATTCGTGTCGTACTAACTCGTGTTTAAATTCATGTTTCGTGTTATTCTGACTAGATTTTGTTATCTTGTCATCACAATCTTGTGTTGACACTCATGTTAATTATTTATTTATTTATATATATTAAATTATATTGTTAGTAAAACTTATAAAATATTATTATATTATAAAGTTAAATTATTATCATATATTTTGTTTGAATGTTTTAATAATAATTAAAATTTTAAAATAATTTAATATTTTAAAAATAATATGTAAATTAATAAAAGTAATATGCAAGATAATTATTATGAGACTCAAATTTCTATTCATATAATTTATTTAATATTTTAGTATATTTAATTTTATTTATATTATATTTATAAAATTAAATAATTTATAAATTAAATATATTTAGAGAGACGTGGCCATTTAAATGTTAATGTAAAAGTGGGTAGTTTGAGAAAGTAAATGGGAGAGAAAGTGGAAAATGTGGGTAAATTTTATAAATATATATTATTAAAATTAAAATTATTATCATATATTTATTATTTAATTTATTAATAATAATTGAAATTATAAATAATTAAAAAATTAATAATTAATTAATAAAATAATATCGAAGAGAATTATTAATAGACTCACATTTTTATTCATATAATTCATTTTTTATTTTTATTTTATTTTAATTTATATTTTTTAAGTTAATATTTTATTTTAATATTATATTTTTGTGTGTTTAATTCTAATTATAAATATTACATTTATGAAATTAAATAATTTATTAATTGAATAAAAATGTAATAGGTTTAGAGAATATTAAGGTGGTAGGTTAGGTCATTTGACTAATTGTGCTTATGTCATTTCGTGTGTATATTCGTGCTCGTGTCGTGTCTATAGTTGTGTCGTGTCCGTGTTGACTCGTAAACGTGTTTCGATCGTATAAACTCATAATCGTGTCGTGACTGTGTCGTCTCGTGCTTGTATCGTGTCAACCTAAGACCCGAGTGAGATAATATCGTATCGTTCCGTACAAATATCGTGTTGAATCGTGTCGGTTCGTATTTAGCTAACTCATTGTCCAGCTCTAATTGAGTCACTAATTAAATAATACATTTTCAACGCATGCATGTCTCTTTCAAGTATCAACTTATAAGTAATAATTAAACAACATGAACAAATATATATTTTTCTTTCTTTTTAAGTAAATGAAGTAGGAATTACGTTATATACTATTTAATCAAAATTAAACCACCATAGATCTCTATGAATCATTAGTTGTCATGGGTTATATAATAAATTAATATTTTTGGCTCAGATAGATTATTAATATTTTAAATTGCAGCAGTAAATAAAACAACGTCTAATCTAAATATATACTAATTAATTTTTTTTTAGCATTATAAAATATGTATTATTAAGAATATTTTAATTATTTTATTTGATGATTCGTTTAATTTTTATCAAATAATATAAAATCAAACAAAACCAATACAGTCATCTAGGCATGCATATTATATATATATATATATATATATATATATATATTTATATATATATATATATATATATATATATATATATATATATATATATATATATATATATATTTAGTAATAGAGCTCAATTTAGACAATAAAATTAGTGCACGTTCTTTTCTGATTATTATTTTTGGCTTAAAGTAGATGCTTGCACTTTAAACAAAATATAAAAAATAAGAATTTTATTATTTTGGTTTGTTGAGTTTTGCCAACTTTAATAAATTATATACTAATACTGTATAGATAATATTTAGTCTACATACATGCAACCATATTTTTCAGACAAATATTAATAATATTAAAAGAATATTTAGTGTAGGTTTGGATATTTTAATTGGAATTGAAATTGAATTAGGGATTTGGAATCACAATTTCAATTTCATGAGAATTGACATTGAATTACAATTTCATGAGAATTGACATTTGAATTATAATTCAATTCCTATATTTGGGAAAATTATAGAATTGTAATTCAATTGCAATTTTTATGTTTATAAAATAGAATAAAATAAAAATAATTACCCAAATTATCCAAATTATATAAATTAATTTAATCCTATTTTATTAATCCAATATAAATTAACCATCTTCCACTTCAATATATTCTCTTGATTTTTATTACGTTGATTTCCATTACAGTCGAACACGTTTTTGACACGTTTAACACGTTTTTGATATGTTTAACACATTCAACACATTTTTTACACATTAAACACGTTTTGATACGTTTAAAAATGTTTTTGACATGTTTAACACGTTTTCACACGTTTAACATGTTTTCACGTTTTTTGCACGTTTAACTCGTTTTTGACATTTTTAAATCGTTTAACATGTTTTTCACACGTTTTAACAAGTTTAATACGTTTTTGGCACGTTTGACACATTTTTGACATTTTTAAGACGTTTAACATTTTTTTCACACGTTTTGACAAGTTTAATACGTTTTTCACATTTTTGGCACGTTTAACACGTTTTTGATATATTTAACACGTTTAACTTGTTTTCACACGTTTAACACGTTTTTCACATGTTTAACATATTTTTCACGTTTTGGTACGTTTAACACATTTTTGTTATAATTAACATGTTTAACAAAAAGAGGTGGATATCAACCCTAAGTTTCTAGGTTCGAGCCCGTCGGGCGGCAAATTCTGTGCCTGGTTAAATGATTAAGTGTGTTTGCGGGCTACATACTTAATCCGTTGTCCCATTTGATCCTCTCTTCTAGCCTAGCGGCAAAAAGAGGTGGATACCAACCCTAAGTTCCTGGGTTCGAGCCCGTCGGGCGGCAAGTTCTGCGCCTAATTAAATGATTAAGTGTGTTTGCGGGCTACATACTTAATCCGTTGTCCCATTTTTATTTTTAATGAAATTGCACTAAGCTGTTTTCCAAAAAAAAAAAACATGTTTAACACATTTTTGGAATGTTTAACACGTTTTATACATATTTAACATATTTAACACGTTTTGGACACGTTTAACACGTTTTGACAATGTAACACATTTTTTGCACGTTTAACATATTTTTATCATATTAAACACGTTTTGGCACGATTTTCATATTTTTGACACGTTTAACGTATTTTCACGTTTTTGGCACGTTTAACACATTTTTAACATTTTAATACGTCTAACATGTTTTTCACGTTTTTGGCACGTTTCACATTTGATAAGTTTGAACACGTTTTTAGCACATTTAACACAATTTTGGCACAAAACGTGTCAAAGACATGTTAAACGTGTCAAAATGTGTTCAATTTGCCAAAAACATGATAAACGCGTGAAAAACGTGTTAAATATGTCAAAAACGTTAAAAATGTGTAAAAAACGTATCAAATACGTGAAAATTTGTTAAACTGCCAAAACGTGAAAAAACGTGTGAAAATGTGTTAAACATATCAAATATGTGTTAAACATGTGAAAAACGTGTTAAACGTGTTCAACATGTAAAAAAATGTTTAACGTGTTAAACATGTTAAAAACGATCATTTGGCAGATGATGAATGGTTTTACAAACGATTTGGAATGATTAATTTGGTCGTGTATGAACCAGTTCATGAAATGAAATGAGTAGAGAATTATAAATAGAGGTTTGGCGTGTATATTTGAACAACTCATTAAATGAAATATGTAGCAAAATTATATATAGATAAAGTTTGTGTGAAGAACTTAAAGATGAAATTGAAGGTTATACTCTTAATAACTAAGTATGCAAAACATTCATATTCGACTCGGGCAAGTCGTGTTAGACTCTTAATCGTGTTGTGTAGTGTCATGTCTCAATCTTATCTATGTCGTATCGTGTTTTGACCCACTCAAAATATTATGATTCACGGACTCTTTCGTGTCGTGTTATTCGTGTCTACGAGTTTATTCGTGTCGTGCTAACTCGTGTTTAAAATTGTGTTTCGTATTATTCGGACTAGATTTTGTTATCGTGTTAATACAGTCGTGTCTTGACATACTCATGTTAATTATTTATTTATTTATAATTTAGTAAAAATTATAAAATATTATTATTAATTTATTTTAATTTAGAAAATTTAAATTAATTTAATAAGTTAAATGCATTAAATGTATTTAATATGTAAAATGTGTAAATATAAATTTGAATATGTCAATTATTTAAAATATATTTAAAATATACGAATAATTATCAAGTAAAATTAGTTAAAATGTTGTTATAAAGTTATTAATTTATTTAAAAAAATATTATATATATATATATATATTAAGTTAGTTAAATATTATAAATGTGAAATTTTATAATTTTTAAAATATTAGATAAGAATGTATACCTAATTATTTAATTAGGTATATGATATTTCTTATTATATATAATTAAAATTAATGGAGATTTTTTTTTAGGAAAAAATGATTAGAATTGATATATTATTAAATTTTTATTTAATATAATTAAAAGTAGTTTGAGATTTTTTAGGTTAAAATATATTTTTATAACTATTCACTATTACATGTTTTTTGAATTAATATTAATTTTATAAATTAAATTTTTATTTAATTAAAAAAATTAATTTAATCTTTTTATTTTATAAATTGATTTTTTGTTTTGTTAGTTAAAATTTCTTATTAAATTGTAAAATTTTGGAGTGATTTAAGATTTTTTAAATATTTTATGATAAATAATTAAATATATGATACATTACTAAGAGAATACTAAATACGTGTTAATTTGATAATGTTAATATAAAGTATAAATGTGGGTAGTTTGAGTAAGAATATGGGAAAAAAAATGGGGAAGAAAGTGGGAAATGTGGGTAGAAATTATAAATATATATTATTATTATGTTATTAAAATTAAAATTATTATCATATATTTATTATTTAATGTATTAAAAATAATTGAAATTATAAATAATTAAAAAATTAAAAAGTAATTAATAAATGTAATATGGAAGAGAATTATTAATAGAATAAATTTATATTATTTAAATTAATATTTTTAATATTGTATTTTAGTATGTTTAATTTTAATTATAAATATTACATTTATGAAACTAAATAATTTATTAATTGAATAAAAATGTAATAGGTTTAGAGAATGTTAATGTGAGTAGTTTAGGTCATGTGAATAATTGTGTGTATGTCGTTTCGTGTGTATACTCGTGTTTGTGTTGTGTTTATATTTGTGTCGTGTTTATACTTGTGTTGTGTACGTGTCGACTCGTAACCGTGTTACGATCGTATAAACTCATAATCGTGTCATGATCGTGTCGTCTCGTGCTTATATTGTGTTAACCCGAGTGAGATAATATCGTATCGTGTCGTTCTGTAAAATATCGTGTTGGATCATGTCGGTTCGTATTTATCAAACTCATTGCCCATCTCTAACCCTGAATGTGCAAGAAAGTTTGGATGTCTATAAAAGGCTACAAGCTTGTCTTTATCATTTGTGAGCCAATTATGCTTATCTTGACATCTATTATTAAGTTTTAATTTAACAATATTCATTGAGATATCTCCTTTAAAATTTTGACCTAAATTTGTTGATGGTTTCATCTAGTTAAACCTAAAAATAACTTGAAGATGTTTTTTTCAATATTGTTAAGTTAACAAGTCTTTTTTTCTTAAATATAGAATTCGATCACCTTCTATACATATCATCAACTCACTACTAACCCTAATATTGTTGACTTTCAAGAATACTTTTTTTCTTTTGTTTAGCAAGTCTTTTGTGCATAATTCCACAATACACAAAATAAACAAGATTCCATGAATTAGATTTAGATACATTTTATAGATTAAATTAGTTTGATTTATTTTTTTTATTATATTTTAGATTATAGATTATCTAAATTTAATAATTTATGTAAAAATGATGTAATTTATATTTAGTAGTGTATCACAAAGTATGAATATATTCAAGAATAAAATACAACTTACTACATATTATATTGTTTAGTATTAACTTTTTTTTTCTCGTTATGAATACACGTAGTAGAAGGACTCGTTATTCATCCGATCAAAGACAATTTATCAAAAACAATCCAGAAATCACCCTAAGTCACCATTTTCGAAAAACGATTTGATGCCACGTGACAAGGACTCGATGATGAATTTAATCGTAACAACCTTGTGCCCGTCATCAACCAAAATTGTCTGATTTACCTTCAAACAAAAGAAACGAAAAAGGGGTAATTGAGGTATTCGACCTGGACAAATGGGAGAAGAGGGGAATTTTAGAGAGAAGGAGGAACAAGGAATAGAGACTAGCCATTGCTGCTTGTGAGTTTTGGAGCGATTTTCGACTGTGGCTGAAATTTAAGTTAAGCTTCGACGGATCTTTGAGTATTGAAGTTAGACATTGTCTTAAGCTCGATCACCACTTTTGTTAGATTCTGAACATTACTACAAAGCTGTTGAAGCAACACTATTATTGAGATCTCACCTACAAATACTTATCTCAATCTAGCTATTTATTTATCGCACCATGACCATAACTTAGACGTATGCATGTCATATAGACGGATTGTTACAAGTCTTTAGTCACATAATTATGTTTGAATTTATACTTAGACACATGTACTAGGTTGGATTAAATAAAAAAAATTTGTATAAAATGGCCAATAGTTTATAATAGAGACCATCATTTGATGGGCATAAAAGACATAGTGTTGCCGCCTTTTCTCACGTGTAACCAGGCTTAAACCTTGATCATAATCTCTTTTATTCATATTCGAGAACGTACAAAAAAATTTTTCCCGATTTCTAAAGAAAAAATTGTGTGGGGACTCTAAAAAATCAAAGCTAGTCTAATCGATATAATTTAATCATATTTTGGTTTTTCACCTCATTTTATATGAGACGAATTTCGAGAAAGTCGTACTCTCGTTTTGTTTACGAGGTTCGAGAGAAAGGTAATCCACGTGATTTAATAATAGACATTAATTTAGACTCTAGTTTAGCCTATCATTTTTGTTTCTCATCCCACTCGGGATTCGAGAGGAAGGTAAGTTATGAGACGAAAACTACCGAGTTTAATAAATACTTTTAAAATGTCGACCATTTTTAGACGTTACAACTTTTCTAGCGACTTTGTTGGGATAGTCATTTAGGCTTAGCTCTAAATAAACTCTTGGGCTATTTTAAAATATTCGTTTACACTTTCAAAAAAAAATCTAAAAGATAAAAAAAATCAAAACAATAAATAATAAGGGCAAAAAAGGTACGTCACCCACCCTCGCCTTTCTATGTGCTTTGGTTCTAATATTGGGCACAACTCCCTTGATTTTGAGGTAGTACATGATGTGCATTGTGCGACGTCATATGTACATCTATAGTATTATGTGCAAAGATTAGTCAATGTGGAATGATGATCTGTTCCAAATGATTGAGTGATGTTATGTGAGTTTTGACCTAGGTTTCGGGATCGATCCTCTCTTTCAAGCCTATTTTCCTTTTAGAGGCAACGTTAAAATGATGGTGGTGGTGGTGGGGGTGGGGTGGGGTAAAATTCCCAATTGAGGGTACGCTCTCTTACATCATAGGTTTTGCTTGAGATGTCGAGGAGCTAACATTCTCTTATAATTTAATTAAACAAAAAAAATCAGATCACTACTATTCATTGATCGCTACGCCGGAAGTTTGTTTACGTGACTACTATATATATTCATACGTGTATGCATTATAGTCTAGGTGGACGTTAACGTGTCCATTTGGATTTTTTTTTTTAAAAAAAAGGATAATGGTTTCTCTATCTTTGTGTTTTTTTTATAGGCATGACTAGGTTAGACGAGCGAGAGTTAACTATTTGGATTGTATACCACAACGAGCTCCTTTTTAACTTTGGGACCTTCGAACTAGACATAACTCTCATATTCATAGACATTGAAGTCATTGAGAGGCTCATGGGCCATATGTATAAGAGGTGGAACTCTACGATGAGAGCCTTTCACATCGAAGAGAGGCGGATATATCCACCAGTAAAAATAGGTCCTATAGCGAGTAAACATAACGATTGGTCTAAAGGTTAATCGCTATTATCAATGTAGTGACGATTGAATTTAAATCCAATTGCTACTATATTGATAATAGAGATTGGCTTTTAGACCAATTACTACTACCTTGACATAACGCCGATTGGTTCGCTATAAACATATTTACAAACCGCGAAAAAGAGACGCCATATTTTACCGCCTTTTTGAAGCGTAGAGATTGGTTCCATACCAATCGCTATTAACACATTAAAATACATCTTAGGCCAGAGCCTCTCTTCCTTCAATCTCCTCTTCAAGCTCTCCGACCTAATCTTTTATTTCTCTCTTCCGGAAATCTTCGCCGCCGTCTTCTCTCTTCCGCCTAATCTTTGTCGTTGTCCTCTTCTTCCTCCGTCCTAGTTCTAAATCTCATTTCTTCTTTACTGGTGGTAGGCTGCAGCTGAGGAGGAAGCTCTACACTCAATATGTTCAATTCTTTCTTCGTCTTCTTAATCCGCTTACGTATCTACATACCTATAAGCCTATGCTTAAACATGATTTGTAGACATCTAGGGTTATCTTGTTGATTTCGGATACTCGATCTAGCGTTAAGTTTGTGTTTAGTATCATTTTCAATGATTAAACTATATATTTTCTATAGCACGGATGTCCTGATTGAGTTTGCGGAACAACGGATGTCCTGATTTATGTTGGATCACTCCGATAAAGGTATGTATGCTGGATCTTTCATTTCTCCTCCATTCACAGTTTTCATGATTCATGGCTGTGTTTCTATTGATCTTTTCATAGTAGTTGATTCTTAGTTTGTTACATTATAGTAACCTTCATCTGGATTAAAGTGAACTTTTAACTTGTATATGGTGGATCTCAAACTTAAATCGTGTAGAATCTGTAAAACAAAATCACATTGCTACATTGTCTTGTTTTTGCTCGAATTCTTGTATATTGTTGATGGTAAGCGTATTTTCGGGTTAGGTTATCGTAACTCAACGTAGTAATACATCCTTGTTTAGGTTAGATCCTGTATTTTTCAATATCAACTGGAGTTTAGATATTGTGCTGGCTTCTTCTTCCGTTGTGTATGCATTTTGTTGTGATGGTGGTATTGGTCGTAGGATGCAAAATTCAGGCCAATGCAGAACTTGAACCAAAGGTAGAATAGAAATTTGGAGCTGTTCCTAACGGTTTATCCACAGATTCTGATGTAGCCAGCAGGTATAGACATTTGTTCATAGGATGTATAATTAGTTTTGCTCATTCTACTGTAAACTTAAGAAATTGAACCGCGTTGTGATGTGTTTCTGGGAAGCGGAGTCATCTGAGAAATTTGAGTTCCAAGTTGAGGTATCCCGGCTTATGGACATTCTTATTAATTCTCTGTACAGCAACAAAGACATTTTCCCGAGGGAGTTGATCTCCAACGCCTCTAATGTAAGCATGTTTGTTATTAACTCTATTTGATCAATTTGATTCTTAATGCATTATATATCAAATTTCTGATATTACTTGATGACTTTATTTCAGGCCTTAGACAAAATCAGGTTCCTTTCACTTACAGGTATGATATTTTGGGTGAAGGTGATGATGCAAATCTTGAAATTCAGGTTAACTACTTTAACAGGCTGCTCTTAATTCAAAATTTTGGGTGAAGATAATATGTTATCCTTTCTATTATTCTTATATTTCAAGTTACATTGCATATTAAATTCGACAAAGAAAAGAAGATTTTGTCTGTTCGTGACAGAGGTATAGGTAGGACGAAAGAGGATTTGATCAAGAACTTGGGAATCATTGCTAAGTCTAGGACATCAGGTATGTTTTTGAGCCTTATGCGTTGAGGAGTATGTTGCTTATCAATTTTGAACAAAATGTTAATGAATGATATAACTGCTTGCAGCATTCTTGGAGAAAATACAAACAAATGGAGACCTTAGTCTCATTGGGCAATTTGGTGTTGGGTTTTACTCTGTGCATCTTGTTGTTGATTATGTTGAAGTCGTCAGCAAACACAATGATGATCGACAGTATGTGTAGTGTTGTCATATTTTACTTTTTGAGGCTTTTTTTTGGTTTGCTGAGAAATGAAGAGATATAATTTTCTTACTCATGCTTCCGGATACTGTTGGGAATCAAAAGTTGATGGTGAAAAATATGCTTAAAGAAGAGTTTTCCTACACAAAGACTACTTCAAACAACTTGATTAGGAGAGGCGTCATAAATTTCAAGAAGTGGCACGCCTTCGTGGTTCAGGATGGATTCATACCTAGGTTCGAGAAGTTGAATCTCATGACGTTCACTATTCTCTTAGCCCATTTCTTTTTGACTCCATCTAACGGACGACCATGAGTCAAAGTACTTGAGATGACTTACCACCTAGAAATGGGGAACCAAGACCCATCTGGCCTCATGCTAGTTGAGACACTCTTGGGCCTAAGTGAGTCGAATTAGCCTAATGCCATATCAATGAAGGGTACCCCATTGATCCTCTATATCTAGTTGATTGACAAGCTTAATATAATCTCTCCTTTGTCAAAGGACCTCTGTTTCAACACCAGGACTTAAAGAGATGGGCTGAACATGGTAAACTCGAAGCTTATGATCGGGATGATATCATCATTCAAGATATTATGCCTTATTATTATATAACGGAGATGGCTCACATGATGGATGACAAGACGATGATCATACTGTCCAAGTTATAATAACTCACTACACTTTGCCTTTATTTATGCAATTTGGTCAAGATAGGATGCCTCCCTTTGAAGGGAATGTCTTGGCCACGAATAGGAAGTTTGACTAAAATATGTATCTTCCGCCCTTCAAGACGTAGAAATGAGAAAACTAAAATGTTTATTAAGACCTAGCAAAAGTACATGTGGTGTAGGTGGTAAAATAGACCGAAAATCAATAAACTATTCGAGTTAGAAATGACTTAAACCTGCAATGTGTCCAAAAATTTATGTTAGTACATCGAAAATTTAGAAATAATTCGAGGATAATCCTGAAATTTTCTCCATAAATTTTTGATATCTGAAGCACGAGTTATGGAAACTACAAGTTATAGGTGAAATAAGACAAATTACCTTTAATTTGAAGTTTTGAGTTCCATACAATGTAGAAATTATTCTAGTCATTTTCTAATTTTTTTTTTTTATATTTTTTAAAAATGTTTAAGTCCTCCTTAGATCGAAAATGAATTTAAAATAAGAAATTCTCAAACAACATGCCTTCTTAAGCCTAAACCAGATCGACCGGTCCAAGTATGAAAGCGGTTCAGGATTGAACTAAACCGGTTTAAGTGTGAACCGAACCGCTCCCATTGAACTGATCCACTCAATGAAAGTTAACCAGTGGCCATCTTCTTCATTCATCCCATTTTTTTTTTTTTTTTCTTACAATCATTTCGAATTAGCCTCAAATCCAACTGGAATATGCATCAAGATCCAACCAAATCAAGAACACGTAGAACAAGTATCAATTAATGGCAAAGAACTGAATTTGATTTTTTCAGATTTAAAGAAAAAAAAAACATTCTGCCTAATCTCCTCAAATTTGATTTAATTGAATTGATTTAATCCCAAGTTCCTTTGGTAAATTAGAACACATTCACACCGGTTAGAAAGTTTAATCCGACGACCTGTACAGTACACCAGAATCTCGGCGGACAAACGGAGAAGATGACCGACCACCAGAGTTTTTTCAATTCCTTAATTAATCACGGTGATTACAGCAAGAAGATTCTTATCCCATCCCATCCTAGACAAAAACATCCTACGATCCTAACCTAACCGTGGCCTCAGAATATGATGGATGAGAGTGTCTGATCAGCTCTGGCCCATAAATAAGTAGAGTTTCAAAGAACCTGCACAATTCTGTTGTGATGAATAAGTATGATAATTTTCGTAGCATTAACCAAGAATGTGTATTCAATAACTCCTGGTTTTATTTTCTGTTACAAAATAAAATAATGTTTGTGTGAACATTTAAAAGTTTGTATATTTACATTGGCAGTACATGTTACTTTATATTCTCTTTCAATTTTATTTAAATTAAAAATATTTGAAATTATAATTTGAAGAAAACAAATGTAAACAATCAAAATAAAAAAACTATTTGAATTTTGAATACTTAATGAGTTCCATGTCATTTCCATATCTTATCCTATATGTTAGGTATTTTAGATTGAAATTATCAAGAAAAAACAATGGCTTAAATAAGTATAATAAATCAAAGTCACTAATAAAAAGATTGATTATTTGTAGGTTTTTCTTAAAACAGTTTCCTTGAATCGAATCATAATCATTAATTATATATCCACAATTATATCTAATTAATTTCAAGCGAACAATTACATATTTAATATTGATTGATAAAATGTACATGTAACCAATCTGAACCCCGGATCAATGATGCCAGCAATTAGCGACTCAGTGGAAAGAAATTAGCTCGTAATTGATATAGAGAATATAATATAATATAATATAAACCCATCAATTTTAACCTAGTTAGATGAACTATTCAGAAATAATAAACATATCAAAGAGGCAGAGTATATTCTTGCTGCTGCCCTGTTTTATAATCTCTAATATATAACCAAATAAGCAATTAAAATATAATTTCAGTGTCTTATTCTTTCAAACTATGAATCAATCTGATACACGTTAGGGTTCAAAATAGGATATTTGGGCTTTATTACTTGTCCTTTGATCCTATCCATGGACGGTTTCCTCACCGGAGCTGCCCGGTTTATATCCAACTTTCAGAAAATGCACAAAAAGATAGTGAAGAAGGCAATAAGAGAGAAAGACAGAAAGTTAGAAGTAAATATTATAAATAGTTATTTATAAATTAATCAATGTCTCATATTTATAAAACCCTGGCATAGTATTTTATTGCTAACAGTTTTCCATAACTTTTCAAATTGTCAACTAACTTAAATTAAATTCATTTACCCATCCTCATACATGAAAGAAACATTAAGCTAACTTAATATCATAAATAAGAAATACATAATGAATATAAACTGCTTATAATAATTGGTGATGTACCACTATAGTAATCTCTCCCATATATTATTGAGATATTCATCTAAGCAGAACTAAAAAACAAAAACAAACACAAATAAATAAATAAATACAGAGAAACCCTAATTTTGATGAAAACAACAAATGAATTATAGAAAAACAAAATGAATTATAAACACAAAACCCCTAAACCCTAAACCTTTACTTGTGACAATTTCAAAAGAAATATTCCACCTTTTGCTTAGTCTCCAAGTGTATATGAGTGCATTGCCATATGCAGCCTATTCTCATACATTTTCCTCCATTCTACGAAATGTGCTATAGATTCATGCGCATTTTGCTCCCTACAGATATTGTAAATCAGGGCTCCAAAGAAAAAATTGAAAATATTTGTATAGAAGTTGACACCCTTAGCCTCATCATTACTATGTCTCTAATCTCATTCAACGTTCCTAGAAAATTAGAGATATTCATATTCTTTGTAATTTTGTACCATAGTTAAGAGACAAACGAGCATTCCCCAAATATGCGGTTAATACTTTCCTCATTCACTGCACAATTTGGAAAGTTAACATCTGGGATGCGTATCTATTTAATGATTATGTCTCTTGTGCTCAATTTTTTCCTATATGTTAGCCAAATGATGAATTAGTGTCGATGGATAATCTTTGTAGACCAGACCAAATTATGTCAATCGACCACCTAGCCACTCCTTGGTTTTTATGATTTTCCAATCCATTCTAGCAACGAACTTTTCATTCCTTTCAGATTCCTAACTTTTAATGTCATTTATGTCGTTGAACTGCATATTATTGATCAGGTTCCGAATTCTTTCTCCTTCTAGTAATCGCTTTAGAATTGGATCACATTTTCCTTTGTATACATCTCTGACCGAGGACATAAGACATTCTCTTTTAATTCTTCTTATTTGGAATTCATCTTTAAGACTGATGAGATTATTCTCTAGCCAGTGATTATGCCAGAATAATATTCCCCTTCCATTTCTAATAATGAATTTCATCATCTTATAAGTCTTCTTCAACAGTGTTCTTTATTTCAAGACCTCCTTTTTAGGAGTGCATACATTTTCCCATTTGAATTTTTCCCATCTATGCCTTGTGTGCCTTATATGTAGTCTCTCATGATTCGGTCTAATTCTGTCATAACTTTCTTTGGGATGACTATTTGATGTGCCTAATAGCCAATTATTCCCATAATAATTCTTTTCAAGTGTTATATTTTTCCTGCATATGACATATTTTTAGTTGCCCATCCTAGGACAGAGTTTCTATCCTTTTCAATCAGTGGTATGAAATGTGAGCATTGGAGTTTTTCGAAGATAGGGGACTCCGAGATATTTCACTCTCCAATTATATTGAAGATGTTTTGCTTCATTTCCTCCTTTAATTCTCCATAGAATGTTTGGCTTTTATCTTTGTTGATGTATAAACCTGTAATATTTGAAAACATTGTTAGAGCTTCTTTGATTGTACTAACAGATTCAACATCCGCATGAGACACTAAAAATAGTTCATCAACGAAACAGATATGTGTGATTACTTCTTCTTTGCAGTAAATGTGAAATTTGAACGTGTGATTCTTGAGGAGCATTTTAAAAATGCAATCTAGTATCTCCATAGTCATGACAAAGAGATATGGTGGGAGAGGGTCTACTTGTCTAAATCCCCTTTCACTTTAAAGAATCCTCCATGGATACCATTCACACTTACTACAAAGTGAGTTGTTGTTACACACTGTATAATTCACTCAATAAAATGATAGGAAATTCAGCAATAGAAATGAATTTTTGGATGTATTCCCATCTAATTGAGTCAAAAAAGATTTTCGGATGTCAATTTTGAAATCCACCCGCGGTGATATGAATTTTTTTTCATAACCTTTTAATAATTTATGCATAAGGAGAATGTTATGAGGGATAAAGAGATTAGGAATACATATTGTTGATTGCTCTAAACTTATCATTTTAGGAATAACAAATTTTGAACCATTGAGAACGAATTTTAGAAATGATTTTTTAGATAACATCACAACATAATTTTTTCTAGTAGTGAATTTTGGTAATCAAATTCAATATCGTCATGTTCCACTACTTAAGCATCTTACGGTTTTTAAAGATTTCCAGGACCCCATCACAAACATCATTTCCTACAATTTCCCAATTTTCTTGGAATAAAGCCATGTTGTATCCGTCCGATCCTAGACTTTTATCATCTTTCATTGAAAACAACATCATTTTCACTTCTTCATTGCTAACTCTTGTTATCAACTTGCTGGAGCAACCTGAAACTATCCTCTAACACTTCATTACCCAACTTAGTTTCAATCCCCCTTATACCCTTGAACCATTTCTCCATTGCTATTTTTAAGCCTAAGTATTGTTGGAATTTTTAAACTAATTCTATAAATTCTATTAATGAATGGAAATTAGAATATGGGTAATAAAATTAAATCAATTTCATGTGAAATTCAAATGTGAATTATATGGTGAAATTTGATCCAAATGTTTGAATTAATTAATTTAAATTAATTAATCAAAATGCCTTGATGACCAATTAACAAAATGTTGTTAATTTGTAGTGTGACTTACACGAGTCTATTATTATTATTAATTGTTATGATAATTTAATATTATTATTAACAAATTAAAAAACCATGTAACGTGAGTATTGCAAAATAAATGTCTTCATTAATTTTGGCAAACAATTATCCTTCATTAAGAAGAAATATTAAGGCAAATGAAGAGGCAAACAATGCCAACCGTTGGATCAATTGATGATTTAATTAACAGTTTATTATTTTAACAATCTAAATAGGCATTCTATCCCACATCATTCGATGGACAAAAAAAACCACATCACCTCATCATTTTAATTATTCCTCACTCTAGAATTCCAAAAGTCTTCTTCTTGTTTTGTGAGTGTTCTTCGAGTTCTTCGCTCGATATTTTCCATTGAAACCCGGTGATAGTTCAGGTACTTTGTCAAGCTCGTTGGGTAGTGATTCCGGTGCTGAATCACTACTAGATTCGTTGTACCCTGGGAGACAGCCATCTGTGATAAGCTCTAGCACACGGGGAGACGGTTGAACTGTTTTAAGGGAAATGTGTCTAACACATGCCTCGAATCAACCATCAAATACGGTGATATTGTTCTTCGTATATCTTATTTCATTTTTATTTATTTGTAACATCGTATGTATATATATATTTCTGTTATTTCAAGACATTATTTCTAACAATCTTAAAACAGTTTCATGTGCTAAGTTATTTAGTAGCTTTTGCCGTCGAAAATCTTTGTCTTTGATGTTTCAGAAATACGAGTCACGATGTTGCAAAAGAGATGATGGCTCATTTCGACAAGTTGAAATTATTCATCTTAATAACAAGAAGAATCGACTAATAAAGATAAGTCTTTATTATACACGTATAATGTTAATTTTTAATATTTTTCTTGTATTATTAAAAGCTTAATTTTATAAGCTGATATATGTTTGACATATAAATTTTCTCAAGAAAAAAAAATTGTATATTCAATATACAAATGTTATCTTGAAATAATTTAGAAAACAATAATTTGTTTTCCTTTTCATTAAAAGTTTGAGAGTTACTAGAATTATTATTATTAATAAATGAAAAGGTAACTAAAAGGTTAACTTATAATTTTCAAAATAAAATGAAATTTGTGGTTATATTTAATAGTAATTAAAATTAATTATAATTGAAACATATGGTTTCAGTTTTAAAATAATTAATTATAATATATGTACATTCTTAAATTAATTAAGCGTGATAATTAATAAGAATGTGATATGTTGATTATTAACGAAATATAGTCTATTTATATATGTACATATAAATTGTCTTATATATTTACCGTTTGATTATGATACTAAGTTATCAATTTTGTTTGACAGAGTTTAAGTCAAAAATAAGAGAAAAATAAGTTTCTCTGAAGAGAAGACAAAAGTTCGTAAACAGTAATACAACAATAAAAGGGCGTATTGGCACAGTGGTTCAAAGTTCAGATGCAAGGGTGTGAAGAGGCGAAAGGTATTATGAGATGAATGGATAGTCAATAATTTCTTGATAGAAATCAGACTAGTTATTGAAACCATTCCAAATTCTTATATAGAAATTATGAGATGAATGGATAGTCAATAATCAGACTAGTTAAAATGACTTTAGTCATTGATGTTGAAACCATTCAAATTTATTGTGTAGAAATTATGAGATGAATGGGTAGCGAATAATTTCTTGGTAGAAATCAGAATTTTAAAATGACTCTATATGTTGGAGATGAATGAGGTCGATAATGATTTCTTATAAAAAAAACATGATTTGTCTAAATGACATTAATTATGAATGTTGAAATCATTATAATTTCTTATGTAGAAATTATGAAATAAATTGAGTATAGAAATTTTAATTTCTTAAGATTAAATAAGTTGTTTGTGTTAGAACTTATTCTAATCATATATTGAAAGAGACAATTATGTAAGTCGAAATATTTTCGCAAAAATTATCTCGGTGAGAATGATCCACCTAGATTCGTTTTGAGCATTGTCGTTTCACGTGGATTATCGTTCATAACACGATAATGTAATTACTTCGATTAAGACATGAGGTATGTTTATAGTTATGTTTTATTTGATTATATTGCTAAGTGATTATTTATATATATCATGCATATTAGCTAATAATATGATGATTCATGTTCATTCATAATAAGTATGATTATCTAAAAATTTATATACATATATAAATAAAGATTTATTTTTAATCTATTTTATTTTAATAGATAATTTTGAATTTTGTCACAAAACTATGTAGTTTTTGATTGACAAATATTTGTTATAGAATGTTAAAGGTCATCTAATTAATTAAGAAACGAATAATTGATGACATGAATATTTATTTATATAATTAGTTAGTTTTATATTTGATTAAAGATAAATGATCAACATCTAATTAAGTGTAATAATTAATATTCTAATTAATTGTCATGTATTTTTTAAACGGTATTTTTAATGATAAATGAAGTTGTGTATATATTTGTTTAATAATATATATGACATATTATTTATCTGATTACGTTTCTATGTTATTAACTATATATATTATAGTTGTTTTGTCATCGTGGTGACTAAAACGAAAGAAGCAATAATATATAATATCATATATATGGATATATTAATATTGGTTTAATATAATATATTTGATATACATTGTTCAATTGCATCATTAAGACTTACTTAATTTGATAATCTTGATATCAAACAATTACAAGGAAAGTCTTGTTTGATTTGAGAATAATGTGGCAAACGTGCCGATATTGCGGTATGCAAACGTGCAACCGAAAATAAATGTTTAAGCGGCTTTGGCCAAAGATGCTTGAAACATTATGATTTCTTTTGTAGAAATCATGTGATATGGTGAATATTTATTTGATTAAATATTCTAATTTCTTTTATAGAAATTAAGTGTTGAAATAAATATTTTAATTGATTAAATTTCTTATGTGGAGATTATGTGAAGAATGATTTATATATGAATAAACATTCTAATCTCTTGTATAGAAATTATATTTTATTCAATTAATTATTTATGATATAGTTATCTTATTCATATAAGTATAACAAAAGAATTTTGTAAAAGAATTGTGTGACAATTTCTTGATTAGAAAATCATTGATTTAAATTATACAAATGTGTGTGATTTAAAAGGATACCAACACGAATGTGGGGGCAAATATTTTTATTGATTATAATACAAAAATAATTGTGTATATTATGATAAATAAAAAGATAATTTATTGTTAGAGAAATATGTTCTCTATAAAAGATAAAGTTGCGCAACTTTACAAAAAGAAAGAAAATAACAAGAAAATGTCTTGTTTATATTTGCTGAGTTGGTGTTCAAATCGATATTTTAGATTTGAGGATTTTGAAATCAAGAAACGTGTCATATTTTGACATTATTTTCATAAAACTTTGAAGAACCAATGTCTTCAAAAGGATTTTATGAAATAAATGAAAAAGAAAGTTTATAAAGTCATGATATGACTTATAACAAATTTTATAATAATGATATAAAAATTTGATCATACTTTTATTAAAAAGTGGATGTGACAATTATATATATCATGAAGACAATGAAAATTATTTCATTACGTGTCTTTTGTACGATATTTTTATCGTTGAAAATTACGATAAAAATGATTAAATCCATTAAGGATTTGAATTGCACTACACGAAATATCATGTTGTTATCAAATGATATATTTAATTTATTAAATGAAAGACTTTACGTCTTAAAGTGAATATGTTTACACTTAGAAGTGCAATCTACGTATGGAAATCTTCTAAGAAACTTATGATGGATAGATTAAACGTTATAATCTATATTTTTGACTTATGTCGAAAAAATAAAATATTTTTATGTAAAATATATAATTGTTTACACGAAGACAGAATAGTTCAAAGACATTTTGTCTACTAGTTAGCCAAGTAAACACTATTTTCATAAAAAAATTAAATGATAAGGATGTACGAATGACTATGCTTCTTATTAGAAGATGTTCCAAGGTTAGCTAAGAATGTACCAACATAAATTTCTAATTATTGTGATAGTAATTGGAAATTGGACAAGCTTAGAGTCAGTGATAGGTCTAGACATACACGTCTTAGACATAATATCATTAGACTATACTCTCTAATTGAGTTATCAAATTTGACTATGTAAGTCAAAGATAACATTGTGGATCCACTAATCAGATTATTGAATAGAGAGATAATTTGAAGTCTTTTGAGACATTAGCCTACTATAAGTTGGTATGAAGGAAAACCCAACCTATGCAGACTGGAGATCCCAAGAACTAGGTTCAATGGGACAACCTAATTGTACTGACTTGGAAAGTTATTATTGAGTATTAATCCTATAACGAAACAATAATATTTTGACGAGGATAAGTATATCGCTTTTAATGATTCTTTGTGAGCAAAGAGATCACCTATGTGAGGGAGAAGTGGGGCCGCTTCGAAAGAATTGCACGGCTCAATTCTAGACCCTCTCACAGAACCAGGCGCGTGTTCCATGGCCAAAATGGACACAACCATGAGAGCTTGACATGTATTAGGGAGAATTCTATGTGAAAGTGTGTAATCGTTTACACAAAAGGCAGAATAGTTCAAGGACATCGAGTCTACTAATCAGCTAGTAAAGTTATATGCTTTCACAAGGGAAGGTTCAAAGGGTTACACCTACCTATCCTATGTAGAATTCAACTGTTGAACCTTTCACCGGGTTAATCTTTCAATTTCCATTAATGTGGGGGATTGTTGGAATTTTTAAACTAATTCTATAAATTCTATTAATGAATGGAAATTAGAATATGGGTAATAAAATTAAATCAATTTCATGTGAAATTCAAATGTGAATTATATGGTGAAATTTGATCCAAATGTTTGAATTAATTAATTTAAATTAATTAATCAAAATGCCTTGATGACCAATTAACAAAATGTTGTTAATTTGTAGTGTGACTTACATGAGTTTATTATTATTATTAATTGTTATGATAATTTAATATTATTATTAACAAATTAAAAAACCATGTAACGTGAGTATTGCAAAATAAATGTCTTCATTAATTTTGGCAAACAATTATCCTTCATTAAGAAGAAATATTAAGGCAAATGAAGAGGCAAACAATGCCAACCGTTGGATCAATTGATGATTTAATTAACAGTTTATTATTTTAACAATCTAAATAGGCATTCTATCCCACATCATTCGATGGACAAAAAAAACCACATCACCTCATCATTTTAATTCTTCCTCACTCTAGAATTCCAAAAGTCTTTTTCTTGTTTTGTGAGTGTTCTTCGAGTTCTTCGCTCGATATTTTCCATTGAAACCCGGTGATAGTTCAGGTACTTTGTCAAGCTCGTTGGGTAGTGATTCCGGTGCTGAATCACTACTAGATTCGTTGTACCCTGGGAGACAGCCATCTGTGATAAGCTCTAGCACACGGGGAGACGGTGGAACTGTTTTAAGGGAAATGTGTCTAACACATGCCTCGAATCAACCATCAAATACGGTGATATTGTTCTTCGTATATCTTATTTCATTTTTATTTATTTGTAACATCGTATGTATATATATATTTCTGTTATTTCAAGACATTATTTCTAACAAGTATTTGGTTCATGAAATTTCTATATGAGCATTTCTTGTAGAAGAACGAGTGTTCTTTTTTCTCCACGAGAGCCAATTCTCTCTGAATTTTTCATTCATAAAACTCTCTTTTTTTAGTAGAGCTTCCTGAATTTTGTTATTTCCTCTCTCCTCATATTGATAGTTAACATCATTGTAATCTACAAAACAATGATAGAGATAGGAAATAACTTACCTCTAAAAGGAAATTATAGTTTCAATAAGTTTTGGGGCCAAAATAAAAAATTACTTCAATTATGTATTAAAAAGGATATCTTAAGTATGACTTAATGAGCTAAAATAGGATCATTTCATTATTATTATTATTTTAGTTAATCTTATTTTATAATAAATTTTAGTATTCATGTTTATATGTTTATTTTGTAGTTAATCTTATTTCCTCTTCATAATTTTTTTTCAATATAACATACACAATTTTAAAATTTAAAATTTTCATTTTAAAATACTTAAATAACTAACTTTAATGAAAGACAATAGTTAGATTAGACTAACTTTAAATTTTAAACAAATGAAAAGTAACTAAAGTGACAAAAAAAAAACATATAAAATCGAATATTATGGATTCAATTCTCACCAAATTGAATTGGGGTTGTTTATGGGTGATGCTAATTTTTAAATTAAAAATATATAATTTTAATCTAATAAGATAATTCAAGTATGGATTACTTTTACTTTATAAACTAAATGTAGAATAAACCTTTAATTAAGACTCTTCTTGGAAAACTTAATAATGAATGAAAAAAACAAAATTAATTCAAACTTTAAACAAACAATTACAAAAATAAAAAAAAATAAAAAATTCAATGAGATGATATTATAAAATGAATAGTGATTAAAGAACAACAACGAAAACATAACAATAGTTTAAAAAAATCAAACAAACAAATAAATTAATTAATGGTTGCGAAAATACTTTAAAATGGCAACAAATCCGGTTTTAATCTGTAAATTTTCCATATCAAACCTTATGTAATATCAGGAAGAAATTATTGTGAATGATTTGCAATGGACTATTGAAATTGTTATTGAAATTGTTCAAGGTTATACAATTCCTCTCCAATCAAAATATCCACAAGAAAATAATAAGGTTATAGTCTCATTGTCTTATACTCACAAGTTTAACTGTCAGAATCCACATTTCCCAACACACAATAATGGATATCGACATAACCCAATGTATCCATTCTTACGATGTAAGAAAAGATTAAGGATCGTCTCCACAACGACATCAACTGACCAATTTTTATAAGTCTCATACACATACATATATCATCATTTAGAATCCACTGCACCATTCAAAAAAAGAGATTTTAGTGGAAATCCTAGACTCCCATAATTTCCCGAACAAAACACAATCATAACAACTTTATCTAAAATAAAGAATAAAAGTGTCTCATATGAAACCTAATATCCCTCCATCGCATTTAATCTTAGTTCAATTGAGACACTCATTGTTGGTCACTACGGATAACAACCTAAATCTATTTTAAGAAAAACTTTCCTCAAACAATAATCTCATCTTATATATGATTCAACAAAGTTAATTATCTATTTTCTTGATTTGAATTTAATCCTAAGAATATTTTAAAACTTTATGTTGTTTAAAAACTTCCTAACACCTTCTTTTGGAGAATTTTTGGATCAATTCCAATAAAAACTAAAAAAATCAAAAATTTGGAAAAATTTAGTTATTGAATTGGTAATAATGGAGAGCTAGTATTCATGTTTTGGTTTTATTTAATCTTAATATGTTTAAGGAAGCTATTGGTAAACTCCTTATACCCAATTGAATATTAAAAACCAAAATCCCATTTTAGTCTAAAAAAGTGTTTGAATCAAATGGAACGTATTCCCGATTGATTGATACATCGGGATGATGTTAAAAATGATCCTTGAAATTAGATGAAGTTCATCATGCCTTCAGATCGATGGATGTAAGCTTCAATTAAAATCCCAAAACCTACGGTCAGTGTTCTTGACATCCGACCGATGATTTTCTTGGGTCTAGTTTCGACCGAGAGAACTAGCCCTCCCCTGTACCCGACCGAGAAATCTCTCATCCGACCAAGAAATCTCGACCACAAACGAAGAATTCCGCGTTCGACAAAATCCGCGCGCGTGACCGAGAGTCTATTCTCCTCATTGACTGGGTACCCAAACCCGTTGACCCTAGGCCAAATCCGCTCTAGACTTGCATATCTGACCCAATTCATGACCCGGACACCTACCTAATAACTTTTTTTTGTTTAAGATTTTAATTTTGAATTTTTTTTCAACAATTAGAAGTGCTAAACTATTTTTAAAAATTCCAAAAAAAATATAAAATGATTTAAAAATATTTTTAGAAATTTTAATAAAAAAAATATTTTGTTTGAGTTTAGTTTTAAGTCTAAATGTCATATTTTTAAGTGTTTTCCTCAATAATTTTCGACATCACTTGCCGTTAACCAAATTTAAATATTATTTTATAATTTTAAATGCAAGAAAACCCATACATGTCAAGAAATTAAAAATAATTAGTTATATAAAACGTAATTAAAACAAACTTTTGAATAAATAGTCAAAATTTCATGAATTAGAGACATTTTTAACGGATATGAATGATATAGCGTGCAAACTATTTCCTGAGTATCACAAAATATTGAAACAAAAAAAATTTGATGTATACAAATATTTTTATTGATTTTAGATTCAAAATCAATTTGCAAATCTTTATTCAAATAAATAATTTTTTAAATTAGTTATATTTAATGAATTTAAAATAAGAATTTCCTTTAATCAAATTATAAATTAATTATTTTAAATTTCAAAGGTATTTAAACTTGATAAAAAAAATAATTATTGTTTATAAATATCAACAATATATTTTTGTATAAACTTTATGTTAAAGATTTTTAACACGTAAATTGATGTTAAAATTTTTTGAAGTTCGAACTATTTCGGGACTAGGGATTTTCGGGTGCTCAATTATAGTCTATTTTTTAAATAAAATAATTAGAAAAAAATTCATGAATTAAGATAACTCATGAGATAAAGAATCCATGTTTAAAAGATGAAAGTCCCAGTTTTCCACTTATAAAATAAACTGTTATTTAAGATCAATTACTTATTTTGTTCGTATTAAATTTATTTCTTAAAAGAAATAATCACATTACATTTGATTAAAATTACAATAGTCTAAAATATATGAATTAAGGATTTATAAAATATTTGAATTATGATCCAAAAATAATAATTAATCAAATTAAGCCACAAATTAATTAATCTAACATAATATAATTAGATTAAATAAATTATTTACATAATAAATAAATTTATAAATTACACTATAATTTGAATAATAGTTTCAAAAAATATAAACTCATACAAAATAATTTGGGGACACAGATTATAATAAAATGTCAATTTCCAAATAATACCAGTTGGCTTGTAATAAAAAATAGGCTTATTTAAAAAATATTGTTTAAATGTTTTAGAGTTTATGTATTAAGTTTACAAATAAATATTTTTTAAAACTGGTGATTTGGATTACTACATTTTCTAAAGGGACTATTTAAAAATTAAAATAAATTTAAGCAATTAAATATTGTGCAATAAATGTAGTGGATAATACTTCTTTAAAGAAAGTATAGTGGTTAATTCAGATTAGTTCGATGCTACCTATATAGATAATATCTTTAAATTTCTTTTTTCACCCTTAACTTATAAATTTAACCATAGCTCAAAATTTAAAGGAGAAAACACTATATTAAATTATTATTTATTTTGTTTTAACGAAAAAGAATATAATTATTTTAAATTATTATTAATTAAATATATATGTATTAAATTATATATATATATATATTTATTTATTTATGAGTAATAACGTGACAATTTAAAAAAAATATTATGTGATATATATTTGATGATATTTGAATGTTATATATATTTATATATATATATATATATATTTATTGTACATTCATAATATTTTATGATATATATATATAATTAATAATAATTTAAAATTATTATATTATTTCTCCTAAAAATATATATAATAATTTAATACATAATTTTTTCTTTAATATTCTAACCACATCCATATAATATTAACCTATATATATATTTAATTAATAATATATTTTGTAAAATTATTAAGTTATTATTTATAAAAAATATATATGTATTATAATTTAATGCATAATTTCCTTGTTAATATTATTGGTATATAACATTCCTATGTTAACGAATAATATAATATTATTATTGTCTGTAATTTAATTATTATTTTATTGTCAAATCTAAAAATTGTCTAAATCTTAAATTTTTTTATTTTTTTCTCTTTTGGATTTTTTTAATGAGATTGTACTAAACTGTTTTTCCAAAAAAAATATTAATATTAATGTCATATATATTTAATTAGTATATAATTTTTTAAATATTATTATGTTATTCTTTATAAATATATATATATATATATATATATATATATATATTTAATTAATAATGATTTAGAATTATTAGGTTACTTCTACGTAAAAAGGTATATAAAATAATTTAATATATTATTTCTTCCTTTAAATACTCAACTATAGTTAAATTTATGAGTTAATTTTTAGAGAGAAAAAAATTTAAAGACTGACCTGTGTCAAGTTGTGAGTGGATTTAGGTAGTGCCGGTAAAGGTAGCATTGAAGTAACCGTTAATCCTTATCTTATACAATCTTGTGTGAGATTTTTGTAATCCAATTAATTGCATTGTATTTAAATAATCTTGAGTGGATTATATATGACATATTTGACCTATAAATTTGTGTTCTTTTTTTTAATAATCTATTATATCTCCCTTGTCACCATCATGATGAGAGTGTCTTCCAATTTGATGATATGTATGTTAATTTTGGTGGCTTATGGATCATCCAACTTCATTGTTGAAGCTGTTTCAAATCGTATGCCCTTAAAGTTTGATACTCTAGAGCAAGCAATTAAATTTAGAACTTATGGTAATATATTTTCTTATGCTAGTTTAATTAAATAATTTTTATTTGTATAGTATTAGTAGAAATAACTAATTATGTATTTGTATATTATATTGATAATTGAATTTGAATAAACAGATTGTCCGAGTCCTATTTGTCCTCATCATTGTTGCTTTTGTAACTGGGAAGCTAAACCAAAGTTTTGCGAAGGCTGCTGTGATGAATAAGTAGATGATTTTCATAGCATTAACGAAGAATGTGTATCTAATAACTTGGTTTTATTATCTATTAAATCAATAATGTTTGTGTGAACAATAAAAAAATAAAAAGTTTGTATATTTATATTACCAGTACATGTTAATTTATATTCTCTTTAAATTTTATTTAATTTTAAAATATTTGAAATTATAATTCGAAGACTGATTATAACAATGGCTTAAATATGTATAATAAATCAAAGCCACTAATAAAAAGATTGATTATAACCCTATATTTTATAGGGTTTTCTTAAAACAGTTTCTTTGTATCAAATCAATAATCATCAATGATCCACAATGATATCTAACTTCAAGCAACAATTACATATTTAATATTGATAGATAAAATATACATGTAACCAATCTGAACCTGAATCAAGGATGCCAGCAATTAGCAATTCAATGGCTAGAAATTAGCTCGTAATTGATATAGAGAATATAATATAATATAATATAATATAAACCCATCAAATTGTAACCTAGTTACATGAATTATTCAGAAATAATAAACATATCAAAGAGGCAGAGTATATTCTTGTTGCTGCCCTGTTTTATAATCTCTAATATATAACCAAATAAGCAATTAAAATAATATTTCAGTGTCTTATTTTTTAAGACTGAATCAATCTGATATATTAGTGTAGAAAGCTAATATTAAACACAGTAAATAAGAAAGAAAGTTAAAAGTAATTATAAATTAATCAATGGATCGTATTTATATAACCGTGGTATTATAACTTTATTGCTAACATTTTTCCATAAGTTTTCAAATTGTCAACTTTTTTTATATGATAGTAATTAAATTCATACATGTAAGAAGCATTTATGCTAACTTAAAATTATAAATAAGAAATACCTGGTCAATAATTATAAACGGCTTATAATAACTCGTGGTGCACCACTGTACTAATCTTTACCATAAATTGTCGAGATATTCATCTCCGCAGAACCTACAAATTAAAATAATAAATAAATAATTTAATAATAAACTAGTGATCGAATATAAAAGTCGTCTTTTCTTAATTTTTCTTACAATTGTATTCGACCCAACCAATTCTTTGGTGCGCCAAAGCATAAACCACAATTTTATCCTTGAGTACCAAATCTGCAAACATAAAGCAATTCCACAAGTTTAAAAGTGAATTTTTAATTTTTGTATCTAATTTTCTAAACCCAACCTCCTAAAATTGTCATGCTTGCAAAATTAGATCTTTAAAATCCGATGCACATAGATGAAATACCATCATGTAAAGAATAATTAAATATTAGCATTTGAATCAAATAAATTAAAAGTCATAAGATTGACTATATAATTTCATAACTCACTGTTTGTTCATTCATAATAAGGTAGTTCTTAGCCATCAATAACATTGACGCTCCACCCGCAAAATTAAAAGTGACTTGAGGAAACAATTTAATCCCGCTACACGATTGGACACAGTGTGAAATAAACAGTAGTAAATATTTTAATTAGTATTTTGAATAAAGTTTAAAACCTGGTAGACAATTTGTAACATTGCTGTCCATTAAAGATGAAAGGTGTAGCATGTCCCGAAATTGCATTAGTTAGCTGTAAAAGTCAAATATTAATAAAGAAAAAAATTCATAATAGTTGTTTGTAGGGAAAAATTGTAATATATTATTTATTATTATATTGATTACACGAGAGGGGTATAGCTCTATTTATATACAATATATAAGAAACTTTTACACTACCCTAGAAACCTTTACATTAATCAAACCACTACTTCACTTCCCAAATTTGACTTAGACATTAACCAAGGTGGAAATATTTATATTCCCCAAGTCACTTATACGTTACCCAATGATGACTCATTTATTATTATCAACACTCCCCCTCAAGTTAGGAGTGAATAAATTGAAAACTCCTAACTTGTCAAGAATGTGGTCGAAGAAGGTTCTATCCAGAGACTTCGTGAAGATGTCGGTCAACTGGCTCTTACTCATTTCGTAAGGTGTTTCAATTTGGCTAGATTGTACTTTCTCCCTAATAAAGTGACAGTCAACTTCAATATGTTTCGTTCGTTCATGAAAAATGGGATTAGATGTGATATGTCGTGCTGCTTGGTTGTCGCAATACATTTTCATCGGTTCACTATGAGATATCCCCATATCTTGGAGTAGATGCTTAATCCAAATAAGTTCGCTAGTTGTAGTAGCCATAGCCCGGTATTCTGCTTCAGCGCTGGATCTTGCAACCACATTTTGCTTCTTGCTGCGCCAAGTGACTAAATTCCCGTCAACAAATGTACAGAATTCAGTGATTGATTTTCTATCAGAACTTCCTGCCCAGTCTGCATCCGAGTATCCAATAATATTTAAGCACTGATTTCTTTTAAGTCAGATTCATTGCCCCGGAGTAGCCTTGAAATATCAAAATATTCTTTCGACTGTTTTTAAATGACTTGTTCGTGGAGCATGCATAAACTGGCTCACCGCACTAACAAAAAAAGTAATATTTGGTCTAGTGACAGTTAAATATATAAGTTTGCCAACTAACCACTAACCTTTAATACCTGCCAATATCCACTAACAACTCACCATCTTCAGAATTAAATTTAGTAGTGGTGTCCATTGGAGTATAAGTTAGCTTTAATCCCAACTTCTCTGTTTCATTTAATAAATCTAAAGTGTATTTTCTTTGAGATAAGAATAACCCTTTTTGTGAATGGGCTATCTCTACTCCAAGAAAATATTTAAGAATACCTAAGTCTTTGATATCAAAAGTTTTTTGTAAATACTTTTTAACTTTATTTATTACTTCGTCATTGTTCCCAGTAATTATAATATCATCAACATATATAAGAACAAAAAGAGAGAAATTTTTAATAAATAGGGAGGAATCTGCCGTACTTTTTGTGAATCCATTTTGATGAAGAGCATTACTTAATTTAACATACCAAGTACGGGGAGACTGTTTTAATCCATATATAGCTTTATTAAGTTTACAAACAAGTTTAGAACTCAAGGTGTCTTTGTAACCTGGAGGAAGATCCATATACACTTCCTCCTCTAAATCACCCTGGAGAAAAGCATTTTTTACATACATTTGAAAAATATTCCAATTTTTATTAGTGGCAATCGATAAAAGAATTCTAACCGTGTTCATTTTGGCTACGAAGGCAAATGTTTCCTCATAATCTATACCATATGTTTGAGTATATCCCTTTGCTACAAGACGTGCCTTGTATCTATCTATTTTTACCATTACTATCATATTTTATTTTATATACCCATTTACAGCCGACAGATCTTTTTCCTATAGGAGTAACAAGTATGATTTTTTTTCAAGTGCTTCTAGTTCCTCACACATAGCTTGTTGCCATAGAGGATTAGAAACAACTTCTTGAAAATTTTTAGGCTCAATGTTATCTAAACAAGTTAAGAAATTAAAATGTGTTGGAGAAATTTTTTCATAAGATAAAAATTGTTGAATAGGGTAGGATACCTTATAAGAAATATAGTCATCAAGTTTTGCAGGTGGTCGGCTAGGACGCACGGATCTTCTTACACCTTTATATCCTGATAGGTTTTCACGAAATTCTTCTAAAATAGGTTGTCTTTCTTATTTTGATGGATTTTCCGAACCATGTGACTCCTGATTTTCTCTTGAATAGGTTGAACTCTCTAATTCTCCCCTGAGATGATATCGAATTCCACGTTATCTTTGGTCCTTGGTACCTCATCTCCCCCTGAGCATGAGCATGACCTTAATGCTTCATTTCCTGTAGTTACATATGTAAAAGTGTTAAAAGTAGGGATAAAATCGTTAAAGAATCATAATCATTAATTTTTTCTTTGAAAAATGGCTCATGCTCTCTAAATATAACATTTCTAGATTTGTAAATTTTATTAGTTTCAAAATCATAACATTTGTACCCTTTCTGAGTCGTTGAATATCCAAGAAACAAGTTTTAATGGAAGTTATACTAAGTTTATCGGTGCGACTAGTGTGAACAAAACATGTGCAACCGAAAACAAGCAAATGTTCATAAGAGATTTCTTTGTTATTCGTTAGAAAAAATAACAAGACATTTAAGATCTTTAGTTATTTTGCTAACAGATAATAAGTTAGGAGATAATTGTGGAACATAAAGAACATCATCAACATTTTTTGAAAATACTCTGATAGACCCAGTTCCTAAGATTGACATATTTGAATCATTAGCTGTTTTAACACTTTGATGTGAATTTTTAATGGAAAAATTCAAAACTTTATTTTTATTTCTAGTCATATGATCTGAGACTCCTGAATCAACTACCCAATAATTAGAATTTTTGCAAAAATATATAAAATATTTTGAAAAAATACCTGGGTCCACTTTGATGTGGACCGAGCCTCTTGTGTTTGCATGAATTTGGTAAACTGATATGTTAAAGTTGTGTTGTCCAGTAGTTGACCTAGTATTCCAGCCCATTTGATCATTGCTTTTTCCTCCATTGTTTTGAGCAAGAAATTCTTTCAGGTTTCTCCCATTAAAATTTCTACATTTTTCTTCGCCCATTTGTAATATATTATTTATTATTATATTGATTACATGAGAGGGGGAGAGCCCTATTTATATACAATATACAAGAAACCCTTACATTACCCTAGAAACCTTTACATTACTCAAACCACTACTCCACTTCCCAAGTTTGACTTAAACATTAACCAATGTGGAAATATTTATATTCCCCAAGCCACTTATACGTTACCCAATGATGACTGATTCATTATTTTCAACATTATTGAAATTTAATAAAAGATTAACATAATTCTTCCATGAATGGGTAGTAAGTTTCGGTCCCCAAATATGACAAAGTTGTACCAGAATCTACAAATGTTCATGTTCCTTGACTTTCTGATGTGATGAAGACCTTTTGATTGATCAATAATTTATGACCGTCAACACTAATGCTTTGAAGATTAATATTGTAGTGATCCGTACTAAAATATATATAGTACAAATCAAATATATAAGTTCTATAAGATATTAATATATATATATATAAAACTTTACTAAGGATGAAATATTTTATTAAATGTAAACAAGGTTACTTACTTTGACGTCACTAGCGGACTACACACCATAGCTGCGTGTCTAATCTATCCTATAACAAGTACCCCACCACCGTCTCCGCGCAAACAATGAGAAAATATTCTAGGAGTAGTACGACGTGATGACAACTGCGATATAACCGATGACTCGATCTCTTCGACCAAATCCAAAAATCCCATCAACTGCTCTACCTTCTTAGCTTATTAATCCCTCAACGTGTGTACTACACCTATTAAAAGACGACAAATTAATTTTATCAACCAAAACTAAAACATTAAAGAAAAAAATGAGTTTTAATTAAACTACATAATTGTTTGTTATATATTACCAATTAATACATAAAAAAAATCCAAAACTATATTAAAAGAAAACAATTATTTGGAAAAATCATGTGATCAATGTTCTCATTAATTAGTCCTTACCCAAAATTAACCAGAGCAGATAGATGAGTTTGCCGTCAAATTAGAAGGTCCCAAAATAGTATCAAACTGTAGCATGTCAGTTAAATAATAACCGGATGCCTAGCTTCCGTCTCCATAGTTAAGAGAAAGTCGACATGATCTATTCTTATTAGCACATTCATGATATTTAGGGCATTCTTTGTCCGAACAAGTAAGCGGTGTAGCATATGAGATGGCTGGATCAAAAAGATTAAGCTCAATCTGCAAATTCATAAACAAAAAAAATATATATATATATATATATATATATATATATATATATATATATATATAAAACACTTAGAGCATGTACGGATCATGATCATAAATTTTAACTCATCATATAATTAAATTATAGAACCTTCATGGATTTATGGTATGAATTAAGTGTAAAAAAAGTCCAAACAATATAATTATTATTTATTTTAAATGCACTTACCCCCAATTGGGAAAATTGAGGACACACATGGTTTACAACTGATCCATAGGTCGTTATTTTCGGTATCAAAATCTACGTTAATCTCTTGTGGTGGAGAGCCTAACCTTATTTTTGTATAGTATAACCTATTTTGAAAACATAAAACAAAAAACATGCATGATTGAACAACCATATTTTGAAACATAATATTCAGTGTTTAATTTATTAAATATAACTTATATACCCGGCTAGACTTGGATCAGATGCTCCACTAAGAGAGAAATTGAGAATCCTAATATTCTTTCCTTACTAGCCACTTGCCTTAAGACGCTTTAATTCTTCATTTGTTTCATAAATAAATCTTTCGTTCTTATTTAAGTATGGGTCGTACTTCATATATCTTTCTATGTCTATATATGGAGAAGTCCGGCTTCGAAGCCATTCTCCAGAATTCAGCCTTTCTTGATTAGTTAGCTTTTTGGCAACTACCTTATTTCCATTTAATCATCCCTTCAAAGAGGATGGCCCTTCCTTTCTTTGGTCCTAAAACTTAATATATAATAGGATAGTTCACGTTTAACTTACTCTCCAAATTGATTTCAATCTTGTTATAACATATAATGATCATTACCTAGACTAATAGACTCGAACTTTCCAACTAGACTGAGTTATATTAATTTAAACTTCATATTAACTTACAAAGAAATAAAAGTTAAAGAAAGAGAGATATAATTACCTGAAGAAACTAAGTAACACTGCTGATAAGAAGTGTGTAAAGGTAGAATGTAAAGAAATTTATAAGTCTCTCTCTTCCTCTCTCTCCCCTCTCTCTCTCTCCCTCTCCCTCTCCCTCTCCCTCTCCCTCTCCTTCTTTTTTTTTATTTATTAAATTTAGACCATCCGTTGTCAACTTTAATTTCTTTGTGAAATTGGAATAAATTATAAAACAAAAATTGGTAAAATTGGAATAAATTTATACCAAAATTTGGTAACATTCAAATAAATTTAGACCAAAAATTGATATCTATTAATTAAGACATTTAGTTCAACCACTTTCATTAAATTTAGACCATTCATTGTCAACTTTAATTTATTAGTAAAATTGGAATATATTATAGTCTAAAATTAGAATATATTTAGACCAAAAAATGATATATATCATAATCAAGACATTTACTTCAACGAGTTCCATTAACTTTAGACCATCCGATGTCAACTTTAATTTATTGGTAAAATTGGAATAAATTATAGAACAGTATAAAATAGTTGAGAAAAAATAAATTATTTAAATTAGAAAAAAAATAAAATTAGTTAATGTAATCTTAAATTGTAATGTGTATTTTTGCAAGAGTTTTTTTCTAACTTAAACTCAATAGCAAGATAACTAACTATAAAATTAAATTAAGTAATGATCTAGAACAAATGATTTCGAACAAGAAGTTGAATCTTTATTATTTTTTTTTTTTTAAAAACAATATAATCTTTGAATATAAGAAGAAACTTAAAACAACGTAATATAATTTCTGACATAAGAATATTAATTTGATAATAATTATATGTATTTTAATTTAATTCTTTACTTATTAGGAAAGTGTATTAATTTATTATTTTATTATTGTGCCACATTGTATTATTATTATTAATATTAATATTATTTTATTTTTATTTTCACGAGGATCAACCGAAAGTATTTAAACCTAATATATATGTGGAGGGTGAAAGTTAGCATGAGCTAATATATCTCTTAATAATAATTGAAGTTTTGTTTTAATTTACAAGTTAATAAAATAGATGTTTTATCATTTAATTTTAACCATATATATACTATAACTATATATATTATAGTTTGAACTATATAAATAGATGTTATATAGGAAATGCTTGATTTATTTTTAAAGATTTGGTTCGTAATAGATGTCCACATTATTCTAATCTACTTTAAAGATTTTATTCTAAACGGAGGTACACATCATTCTAAGGCCATTTTAATTAAGTATCGGGTTAATTAAAATTAGTTTCAAAATAGTAAAATAACTTGGCTCTGAATTAATTTTAAGTTTTACAAGAAGAGTCTTAATTAAATAGCACCATCTCTCATAATTATGCCTATTTTTAATTAGAATGTATAATATTTTAATATGATTTGAACCGACACATCTAGTTTATAAAGTATTTTTTTTATTTAAAAAATTAGCATCACACATATTAAACCTCCCGATTCAATTTAAAGAGTTTTAGTAAAATTGAATTCATAATATTTAATTATATATATATAAATTTATTTGTGACTTTAGTTACTTTCAAATGCTTAAAAGTTAAAATAGTGTATGTAATGTTTTTAAATTAATGTAAGTTATTTAAATATTTTGAAATGAAATTTTTTTAATTTAAAATTGTGTATGTTATATGGATCAAAATACAAAGTGACTCAAAATAAACATATAATCATGAATACTAAAATTTATTATAAAATAAAATTAACTACACAAATTTTTCAATAAAAATAACATATTTTAACTCATTACATCGTACATAAGATCTTCTTTCAAATATATAAAGTTGATGTAATTTTTATTTTGACTCAAAAACTTATTTAAAAACTATGATTTCATTTTAGAGGTCAATTAATTTTTTCTCTGACATAGTTTTGTAATTTTTAGGATGTTAATATGGAGAATGAAAGATCAAGTTAATGTGAAAATAAGAGTGCAAAAAATAAAATAATTTGACAAACTAAAAGGCCTTCAAATGTTTTATTTTTATTTTTTATAGAAGTTTGATTTTTTTTTTTTTTATTTCTATTACATCTTTGATAATATATTTATTGATTTTCTTTTTATAACATAAGTTACTTTCATTTAACTAACCTAAGTAATCTTTTCTCATAATTTGGTTATGATTTGAATTTTTCATGACATGTTTATATAGTAGATTAACAATTAAAAGATTATGATTTCTGAAAAAAGTCATTTTCTACTACATTTCTTTAATCCTATAAATATATTCTCTCTCAAAATTTCATAAAAGCAATATTGTTGATTACAAATAAGCTTATGAGATTTTTTGAAACAAATCTGTGGAGATAAATTTCTTATTTTAATTCTAAATATTTTATTAAAATTATTTTCAATGTTTCTTGGTATAACATATTTATGCATATTTCATACTGAACGCATATATAAATATTAATTAATAATTTATTTTTAAAGGGTTATATATAAGTTACAAAATTGTTTGATGTTGGACTGTTTTTATTTTAATTTCTGTAAAGTTGTTTTATGAAAAAACTACAAAATTATTGGCCGTCCACTCAACTATGTTTATAAGTATGAATCAATATCTGCAAACCTTTTATTTTGAAAATAAAAAGTTTATCCATTTTTGTAAATCATCATCTGAATAGAAAAAAAAAAAAAAAGAAGAATATAATGACTTTTGAAAAGCAAGACACCGTTCATTCAACACCATTCTTACCAATTATTCTCGTTTCTATATTATTCTGAATGTATTATCTCTCTTCCTCTCTCCCCCTCTTCTTGAAATTTATAATCGGTCTCATATATTAAAATATATTAATTTATTAAATTAATTATTTTTTTTTTATTTATCAAGAAAATTTTGAAATTATTATTATGGATGTGTTTTCCTGTTTTTGAAGTTTTTCTTATATTAATAACAAAATTTATTAAGCTTAGTTATAAGATGTGGAGTATTGATTATGGAATATATATTATCAAATATTTAAAAAACATATCAATGATCAAATATCTTATACATTTTTTAATTTGTTAGATATAGATAAGATATGAACTAGTGGAATCAACTAAAAGAGTCCATATGTGTCCTAATGGTAAAAGGACGTTTAATTTTCGCTTCGATTTAATTTTAATAAACAAGAGTTTTTATTTCAATGCGTGATAAACATTAATAACATGCACTCCTTTTTACTCATTTTACAAGTCACTGAAAATTACATAAGAAACAACAATATAAACTTAGTCTAAACCTTTCATCATTCGTCCACTCCTTCGTTTATGGCTCTAGCCTACCTCTGTGTCGTTTTTTTCGTGATGTTTGTCAGATCGTTATCCTTCTTGGATGTGCTTATTTACCCCGTAAATAGTGCTTGAATCTTCTAGTCTACGTGACTCACGATTTAGTATTTGTGTAAGAAATACTCGAAAACAACAACTCGTTAGGTTATGCGTTTTTATTTTCCCATTTTATTTTCAAAAGGATTTCAGAATATGTTTTTGGACACTTATCTCATATATGCATACATGTATTTAATATATAGTAGACACACAATAGACTCTTCGATTTGGTTAATTATGTTAGTCAGGCACAACGAATCAACAAGCCTAGTTAAAAGAGTAAATATGTCGTCTATATGACTTCTGGGGTAAGAGAGGCTACCGACAAGGGCGATTTGAAGGCCACCGATGTAAGGAGTGATCTCAATTGAGATGCCCCTTGCCATCTCTTATGGTCCCCTCACTTAGTACTGGAAGAAAGAGTTAATCCTGAAAATTTTTTCCTATGTTCAAATATCACACAACATCTCTGGTAAAAGGGATATATCGTCATTCTTCATTGTTGAATCTCAACACCTAAATATATAGGTGTATAGTTAGCGTCGCATAGCGAACATCATATACTACCTGAACATAAACAACCTCATATAGCTCATGTATGTCGAAGAAGACAAAACATTGTGTCTTTAATACTCGTATAAGTGTAAAATATATTTTTTTTTAAATGAATGACCAAAATATTATTTTTAGTTAAACATCAAATGTCCCATCAAAGTCATCAAACAAAACTATACACGTTTAAAACATCCTCCCTGAAAATGCATGATTTTCGTATTTTTAGAAATAAATATGAAATCTCTCTTCCTAAATTTTAAAATAAAATAAATTAAATCAAATCAGAAAATTGGTTAAAATGAGTTTGTGACTTAAGACTCGATACCTAACTTTTCCCACAAAATTAGAAAAATTAAAAATTTGGCGTGTAAAATAATAACGTCCTCAAAAAAGAGATTCCTTAGGGGTAGACGGTGGATTCCCCATAGACGGTCGATCGTTTATTATGGACAAAGACTTTTCCGTAATACATAAATAAAAGATTTCGTCTACGCTTCAACAAAAGAAATACTTTTACCGGTAGATAAATTAAGCTTTCATGGCGTATAATTAAATTAGCACCAGTAAAAGTGTAGTCTACAAAGGTCTATACCGATAAATAAATTTGTGTTGGTAAGGGATAATTATGTGTCGGTAAAGATATTGATCGTCACATAATCTTGCGCAGGTAAAGGATAAATATATGCCCGTAAAAAAGTTATAGACACATAATCTTGCGCCGGTACACTATAACTATGTGCCGATAAATTTATTAAGATTTTTTATTATTATTTTTTTTATATAAATTATTGTAAAAAACCATTTAAATATTATTCAATTATCAAATTATTATATTATTCAATACCTGTATTTAAAACAAACAATTAATTAAATATTATTAATAAAAGTTCAAATTCTAATTACCAAAACATTTAAATATAATTGTAAGTATAAATAAGAGATATTAATTTAAGCTAACAATTACTTTTTTTTTATTTTCTCAGAGCAAGGATCAACAATCAAAACATTCACCTCTAACAGTGCTCATTTTTGGTTACGGGGCAAATGTTTCCTCATAATCTATACCATATGTTTGAGTATATCCCTTTGCTACAAGACGTGCCTTGTATCTATCTATTTTACTATCACTATCATATTTTATTTTATATACCCATTTACAGCCGACGGGTCTTTTTCCTGTAGGAGGAACAACAATATCCCAAGTATGATTTTTTTTCAAGTGTTTTTAGTTCCTCACACATAGCTTGTTGCCATAGAGGATTAGAAACAGCTTCTTGAAAATTTTTAGGCTCAATGTTATCTAAACAAGTTAAAAAATTAAAATGTGTTGGAGAAATTTTTTCAAAAGATAAAAATTGTTGAATATGATACCTTATAAGAAATATAGTCATCAAGTTTTGCAGGTGGTCGGCTAGGACGCACGGATCTTCTTACAACTTTATATCCTGATAGGTTTTCACAAAATTCTTCTAAAATAGGTTGCCTTTCTTGTTCTGATGGATTTTTCGAACCATGTGACTCTTGATTTTCTCTTGAATAGGTTGAACTCTCTAATTTTCCCCTGAGATGATATCGGATTCCACGTTATCTTTTGTCCTTGGCACCTCATCTCCCTCTGAGCATGAGCATGACCTTAGTGCTTCATTTCCTGTAGTTACATCTGTAAAAGGGTTAAGAGTAGGGATAAAATCGTTAAAAGAATCATAATCATTAATTTTTTCTTTGAAAAATGGCTCATGCTCTCTAAATATAACATTTCTAGATATGTAAATTTTATTAGTTTCAAAATCATAACATTTGTACCCTTTCTGAGTCGTTGAATATCCAAGAAACAAAGTTTTAATGGAAGTTGTACTAAGTTTATCGGTGCGACTAGTGTGAACAAAACATGTGCAACCAAAACACGCAAATGTTCATAAGAGATTTCTTTGTTATTTAAGACATTAAGTGGAGCTTTTCCATTCAATACAGAGGTAGGAATTCTGTTTATAAGGTGAACCGCAACGAGAAGGGCAGCAAACCAAAATCTCTTAGGGACATTAGACTGGAAAAGTAAAGTTCGGGTTACCTCAAGAAGGTGTCTATTTTTTCGTTCAGCAACTCCATTTTGGGCAGGTGTGTGAGGACAAGTTTTTTGATGAACAATGCCCTTTTATTTAAAGAAGTTTGAAAATTTTGAGTTAATGTATTTAGTACCATTATCAGATCGAAAGTTTTTAATTGTGGCATTAAAATGATTTTCTGCAAATGAATTAAATTCTAAAAAAATTTCATACATTTCCACCTTTGAAGTTAAAAGATAAATCCAAGATGTTCGTGAGAAATCATCGATGAAGCTAACATAATATCTAAAATTATTATACGAATCGATAGGTGTAGGACCCCATACATCTGAATGTATCAATTCGAGAGGAGATTTGGTTTTATTTGTAGAGATGGAAAAAGGAAGTTTGGTTTGTTTTGAAAATTGACAAATATCACAATTTGAACAAAAATTATCTATTCGAAAAAGATGTTTTACAACTTTATTAGAAGGATGTCCTAGCCTTTGATTCCATAAATCTTGCTCAAAAATAGTGTATGAATTGAAAGCACATCTAGAAAGATCAACAATATAAATATCGTTGACAAGTTGTCCTTCACCAATCTTCATTCCTGTCAACTTGTCCTGAAACACAACACATTCGTTAGAAAAAATAACAAGACATTTAAGATCTTTAGTTATTTTGCTAACAGATAATAACAACACATTCGTTAATAATATCTTTAAATTTCTTTTTTCACCCTTAACTCATGAATTTAACTATGGTTCAAAATTTAAAGGAGAAAATAATATATTAAATTATTATATATTTTATTTTAACGAAAAAGAATATAATTATTTTAAATTATTATTAATTAAATATATATGTATTAAATTATATATATATATATATTTATTTATTTATGAGTAATAACTTAACAATTTAAAAAAATTATTATGTGATATATATTTGATGATACTTGAATGTTATATTTATATATATATATTTATTGTACATTCATAATATTTTATGATATATATTTAATTAATAATAATTTAAAATTATTATATTGTTTCTCCTAAAAATATATATAATAATTTAATACATAATTTTTCTTTAAAATTCTAACCACATCCATATAATATTAACCTATATATATTTAATTAATAATATATTTTGTAAAATTATTAAGTTGTTATTTATAAAAAATATATATATAATAATTTAATGCATAATTTCCTTAATTGTTAATATTAACCGTATATAACATTCCTATGTTAACAAATAATATAATATTGTTATAACATTCCTATGTTAACAAATAATATAATATTGTTATTGTCTGTAATTCAATTATTATTTCATTGTCAAATTTAAAAATTGTCTAGATTTCTAAAAAAAAAAAAAATATTAATATTAATGTGATATATATTTAATTAGTATATATTTTTTTAAATATTATTATGTTATTCCTTATAAATATATATTTATATTTAATTAATAATGATTTAGAATTATTTGGTTATTTTTACGTAAAAAGTATATAAAATAATTTAATATATTATTTCTCCTTTAAATTCTCAACTATAGTTAAATTTATGAGTTAGTTTTTAGAGAGAAAAAAATTTAAAGACTTACATGTGTTAAGTTGTGAGTGGATTTAGATAATGCCGTAAAAGTAGCATTGAAGTAACCATTAATCCTTATCTTATATAATCTTGTGTGAGATATTTGTAATCCAATTAATTGCATTGTATTTAAATAATCTTGTGTGGATTATATGACATATTTGGCCTATAAATTTGTGTTCTTTTTTGTTTAATAATCTATTATATCTCCCTTGTCCCCATCATGATGAGAGTGTCTTCTAATTTGGTGATATGTATGTTAATTTTGGTGGCTTATGGATCATCCAACTTCATTGTTGAAGCCGTTCCAAATCGTATGCCCTTAAAGTTTGAGACTCTAGAGCAAGCAACTAAATATATAAGTTATGGTAATATATTTTCTTATTCTAGTTTAGTATTAGTAGAAATAACTAATTATGTATTTGTATATTATATTGATAATTTAATTTGAATATACAGAGTGTCCGAGTCCTATTTGTCCTCATCATTGTTGCTCTTGTAACTGGGAAGCTAAACCAAAGTTTTGCATAGGCTGCTGTGATGAATAAGTAGATGGTTTTCATAGCATTAACGAAGAATGTGTATCTAATAACTTGGTTTTATTATCTATTAAATCAATAATGTTTGTGTGAACAATAAAAAGTTTGTATATTTATATTACCAGTACATGTTAATTTATATTCTCTTTAAATTTTATTTAATTTAAAAATATTTGAAATTATAATTCGAAGACTGATTATAACAATGGCTTAAATAAGTATAATAATTCAAAGCCACTAATAAAAAGATTGATTATAATCCTATATTTTATAGGGTTTTCTTAAAACAGTTTCTTTGTATCAAATCAATAATCATCAATGATATCTAACTTCAAGCAACAATTACATATTTAATATTGATAGATAAAATATACATGTAACCAATCTGAACCTGGATCAAGGATGCCAGCAATTAGCAATTCAATTGCTAGAAATTAGCTCGTAATTGATATAGAGAATATAATATAATATAATATAAACCCATCAATTGTAACCTAGTTAAATGAATTATTCAGAAATAATAAACATATCAAAGAGGCAGAGTATATTCTTGTTGCTGCCCTGTTTTATAATCTCTAATATATAACCAAATAAGCAATTAAAATAATATTTCAGTGTCTTATTTTTTAAAACTATGAATCAATCTGATACATGTTAGGGTTCAAAATAGGATACTTGGGCTTTATTACTGGTCCTTTGATCCTATCCATGTACTGTTTCCTCACCGGTGTGGCCGGTTTATATGTTTATATTCAACTTTCAGAAAGTGCACAAAAAGTTAGGGAAAAAGGCAATAAGAGGAAAAGTTAGAAGTAATTATAATTAGTTATTTATAAATTAATCAATGGCTCATATTTATAAAACCCTGGCATAATATTTATTGTTAACAGTTTTCCATAACTTTTCAAATTGTCAACTAACATAAATTAATTTCATATACCCATCCTCATACATGAAAGAAACATTAAGTTAACTTAATATCATAAATAAGACATACATAATCAATCAATATAAACTGCTTATAATAATTATAATAATTGGTGGTGCACCACTATAGTAATCTCTCCCATATATTCTTGAGATAAATATCTCAATAGAACTAAAAAATAAAAATGAATAAATACAGACACACAAACAAACACCCTAAACTTTTACTTTTGACGGTTTCCAAAAGAATATTCCACTTTTAGCTTAGTCTCCAATTGTCTTCGTATTTCAGAATTCCTCTCCAAGTGTATATGAGTGCATTGCCATAAGTAACATCTTCCCAATCCATTCCACCAATTGTGCTATAGATTCTAACTTTTCGCTCCCTCCAGATATTGTAAATCAAGGCTCCAAAGAAATATTTGAAAACATTTATTTAGAAGTTATCGCCCTTAACCTTCATCGTTACTATGTCTCTAATCTTATTCCACATTCCTAGAAAATTAGAGATATTCATATTCTTTGTAAATGTGTACCATAGTTGAGAGACAAACGAGCATTCCCAAATATGTGGTTAAAACTTTCTTCGTACATTGCACATATTGGACAGTTTATATCTGGGATGCTTATGTATTTCCTAATTATGTCTCTTGTCATCAATCTTTTTCTATATGCCAGCCAAATGATGAATTGGTGTCAATGTATAATCTTTGTAGACCAGACCACTTTATGCCAATCGACCACCTACTCCATTGTTCTTATAATATTCCAAGCCATGCTAGCAACAAATTTTCATTCCTTTCGGTTTCCCAGCTTTTAATGTCATTTATGTCGTGGAACTGCATATTGTTGATCAGGTTCCGAATTCTTTCTCCTTATAGTAATCGCCTTAGAATTGAATCACATTTTCCTTCATATACATCTCTGACCGAGGACATAAGGCATTCTTTTCTTATTCTACTTGTTTGGAATACATGTTTAAGAATGATGAGATTATTCTCTAGCTAGGAATCATGCCCGAATATTACTCCCCTTCCATTTTTAATAGTTAATTTCATCATCTTATAAGTATCCTTTCTTGATCTTATAATTTTCTTCTATGACCTTATCATTTCATCCCTTATTCTGCATGTCTAGATACTTGATTCTCCTTTCATAAATCTCGAGTGAACCCATTTTACCTAGAGAGTCTGCTTTCTTTTCAAGTTCTCATATATGTCGAATTGTGAGTGCTTTGTTCCATTCAACGCAGTTCTTTATTCCAAAACCTCCTTCTTCTGTAAGGGTGAAGACATTTTCCTATTGATTTTTTTGCACCTCTACCTTGTGTGTCACATATGTTGTTTCTCATGATTCGGTCTAATTCTACAATAATTTTTATTGGGATGACTATTTGCTATGCTCAATAGCCAATTATTATCATAATAATTATTTTCAAGTGTTCTATTCTTCCTGCATATGACAGATTTTTAGTTGCCCATCCTAGGAAAAAGTTTCTAACTTTTTCAGTCAGTGGTATAAAATGTGAGCATTGGAGTTTTTTCAAAGATAGGGGACTCCAAGATATTTTACTAGCAGGGTGCCTTCTTTGACTCCCATGACATTGAAAATGTTTTGTTTTAGTTCCTCCTTTACTCATCCATAAAATGCTTGACTTTTTTCTTCGTTGAAGTATAAACCTATAATACTTGAAAACATTGTTAGAGCTTCTTTGATTGTACTAACAGATTCAACATCTGCACGAGGCATTAAAAATAGGTCATCAGCGAAACAAATATGTAATTGTTTCATCTTTGCAGTAAATGTGAAATATTAATGTGTGATTCATGAGGAGAATTTTAAAATTTTTATCTAGTATCTCCATAGTCATGACAAAGAGATATGGTGAGAGAGGGGCTTCTTGCATAACTCTTCTTTTACATTAAAGAATCCTCCATGGATACCATTCACACTCACTACAAAGTGAGGTGTTGTTACACATTACATGATACACTCAATAAAATGATAGAAAATTCAGAAACATATATGAATTTTTGGATGGATGCCCATCTAATCAAGTAAAAAAAAGCTTTTTGGTTGTCAATTTTGAAATCCACCTGCGGTGATATGAATTTCTTCCCATAACCTTTTAATAATTTGTTCATAAGGAGAATGTAATGGGAGATAGAGAGATTATAAATAAATATTATTGATTTCCCTTAACTTATCATTTTAGAAATAAAAAATTTGAACCTTTGAAAAAGAATTTTAGAAATGATCTTGTATATAACATTATAGCATGAAATAGGACGAAAGTTATAAATTTTTTTTAGGAGTGAATTTTTGGGAATCAAATTCAATATCGTCATGTTCCACTACTTACGCATCTTACGGTTTTGGAAGAATTCCAGGACCCCATCACAAACATTATTTCCTACAATTTCCCATTTCCTTGAAGAAAGCCATGTTATACCCGTCCAGACCTTGACTTTTATCACCTTTCATTGAAAACAACATTCTTTTTACTTCTTCATTGCTAACTCTTGTTATCAACTCATTGGAGTTCTCTATGATTCTTCTATGGACAATCTTTTACTGGAGCAACCCAAAAATATCCTCTAACACTTCATTACCCATCTTGTTTCTAATGAACCTCTTATAATAGCTGATAACTTTATTTTGTATTGTTTCCTACCCTTGAACCATATTCCCGTTGTTATTTTCAGCCTAAGTACTTGGTTCCTAAAATTTCTAGATGATAATTTCTTGTAGAAGAACGAAGTGTTCTTGTCTCCCAATGAGAACCAATTCTCTTTGAATTTTTATTTCATAACACTCTCTTCTTTTGAGTAGAGCTCCTGAATCTTGTTAATGCTTCTTTATCCTCGTCTTGATAGTTAACATCATTGTAATTTACAAAACAATGACATAGATAGGAAGTAACTGACCTTTGAAACAAAACCATAATTTTAATAAGTTTTTGGGCCAAAATAGAAAATTACTTCAAACTAGTAAAAAATAAAAGGTCTTATTGAACAAAAAATGGTTTGTATTAAGTAATAACAACACCTTAAAAAGTGGTTGACATCCGTTGGCATTGCTCAAACATGAAATATTAACCATTTTGGGGCGGTTGTTATTACTCAATAACAACCGTTTTGTGAGCGGTTGTTATTAAGCAACATCAACCGCTCTAAAGACTGTTATTATTAAACAATTACAACCGTTTTACATGCAATTGTTATTAAGTAATATCAATCATTTTAAAATTTCAATTATTTTATACAAAATTTCAAATGACAAAATAATTTTTAAATATAATTCCAAAATTAACACTAAAATAATTTAACTCAACACATACAAATACTATAAATAAAAAAAATCATAATACAAAAATAAAAAATAAAAAATAAAAAATAAAAAATAATAATTTGATCTTTTATTTCTTCTTAGTTGATCTTCTATTTCTTCTTAGTTAATCTTTTATTTCTTCTTAGCATAAAATTTTTCTTCATAATTAAATTCGGTCCAAATTTAGTATATAAAGACATTTAGAACATAAATAATTAAAAGGAAAAAAGCTCACTTAGACGTATGTACTTGTACAACTAACTCACTTAGACGTATATACTAATAAAAGGTCATTTAAACATATGTACTATCAAAAATTGGCTCATTTAGCCTCTTTTAATAACCATAGTTAACTTTTATTTTTAAATTTATATATTTATTAATTAAATATTAATATATTTTCTCTCTCCTTCTTTTTCATTAATTAAACTAGGTAATTTATTTTATTCTTAAATTTTTTATTATTTTAATATTAATTTCTCTTTTATATTTCATCTTCTTTTTTTATTAGTTTTTATTTCTCATATTTCTTAAATTCTCATTTTTTTTTAAAATTTAACAACTTATTTATGAATTTTAGGTTTTACTGTAATAATTTTTTTAAGGGTTTTTTCTTATTTAATTTAATATAATAAAAATGAAAAAGGTTTTTACTTATTTAGTTTAATATAAATAAAAATAAAATTAATAATTTTTTATTTAATTTTTATTCAGGACTTATAGTAGTAAATGAATTGTTTTGTCTAATATTTGATTATTACTCTTTTAGTGTTTGATGAGGATTTTTGTTGTTGAAAGAATTTTCATTGTTATATTCAATTATTGGGATCAAACATTTAAAATAATTAATAATTAATGTGAATATAAAAAAATATATAAAAAAAGAAGAAATATAGAGTTAAAAATTAATGATGAATGATCTTATTTATATATATATATATATATATATAATAAAATTAAAATAATCAATCATAAATATTCATATAGAAATAATAAAAAAAATAAAAATAGACTATTCATTTATTAGTAATAAATGAAATAATAAATGAAAAAGGAAAGAGAGAGAAAATATATTAATATTTAATTAATAAATATATAAATTTAAAAATAAAAGTTAACCATGGTTACTAAAAAGGCTAAATGAGCCAATTTTTTGATAGTACGTAAGTTTAAATGACATTTTATTTTATTAATACATACATTTAAATGAACTAGTTGTACAAGTACATACGTCTAAGTGAGTTTTTTTTCCTAATTAAAAATTAAAATTAATAATATAAACATTGTTGAAGAAATATATTTATTCTATTTAACAACTTCTAAAATGTGTAACTCAGAAACCTGATTATACAATGATAATTTTAAGATTTGATAACATAGGTTGAGGGATGAGAGAGATTTAGGAGAGAATAAATGTGAATTGAAGATCAGAGAGAACTAGAGAAGAAATTATAGCTCACAAAAAAAATAAAGTCCGTGGGTAGAGAGAGGGTTGAGGAGAGGTTGTGGAAAGAGAAAGGTCGCTCACAAAAATAAAGGTTGTGGGTAGAAAGGGGTTGAGGAGAGGTTGTGAAAAGAGAGGGGTTAAGGAGAGAATAAATTATCAAGGGTTGAGGAGAAGTTATGAGAGTTGAGGAAGGATTAATTAATTAATTATTTTGTATATGAACTCAGCTATTTTAATAATATTTTATTTATTTATTTTTATTTTAGATATATATATATATATATATTAACAAATTTAATTACATAAATATTATATGTATATATATTTATTAATTATTGAATATTTATATATAATTATAAATTATAAAGTTAAAAAATATTTAATATCAACTATTTTAAAATGGTAATATATATATATATATATATATATATATATATATATATATATATATATATATATATATATATATATATATATATATATATACTATTAAATAATAAATAATATTAATTTATCTAAAGTTTTTAAATTTAAAATATAATATATGTATATTTTATTAAATAAATAAATATGAATATTTTAAATTTAATTATATATATATATATATTTAATTACATAATATATGAAACTATATAATGTTTTTAAATTTAAGATATATTGACATAAAATTTTAGTTTTTTTACTTATTATTATTATTATTTAATAATTATGATTATATATATATATAATTAATATAATTAATTATTAATAAATTCATATATATATATATATATAATTATTAATTATATTTTAAATTTAATAAACATAATTTACAAATTATATAAACGAGATGAATATATATTATGATTAAGGAGAAATAATATAATTATATATCTTTCTTATTCTCTTTAATCTCTAATCTCTTTTCACTTATTATTTTTTTTAAATCTTAAATTTTAATTTCTCTCTATTAATAGGATTTTTTATTCCGATTAAAACTTAAAATTTATTAATATTTTATATTTTTCATAAACACAGAATCTTATTCAGGAGGATCATTGAGAACCAGTAAATCACTATTATGGGTATTCTTGAGACAAAAGTAAAAAACCGGAACACTGACAATGTTAGCAAGTTGTGTATTGATAGCAGTTGGAAAATTATTCACAATTCAAATAACAAAACGGGAAGAATTTGGGTTATTTGGGATAATAAAGTTGTTGAGGTCAAGATTATCTTTTCTAATGATCAAACAATCTTGGTTGAGGTCAAAGACAGAATCACCGGAATTGTGTTCCATCTTGCTATTGTGTACGGTATTAACTCAAGAACTGATAGAAGACTGATCTGAAATTACCTTAGGAACTGGATTGGTAGTGATAAATTTTGGGCTGTCATTGGTGACTATAATGCAACAAGAAATGAAATTGATCGTAGCCCAAAATCTGAAATCATTCAGGATATGTTTGACATTAATGACTTCATTAGAGATATGGGTTGTATTGAGCCTACTAATTCTGGGAACTTCTTCACCTGATCTTCTACAAGAGGAGATGAGCGCACAAGGAAAAGTGAGATTGACAGATGTCTGGTCAATGAGAATTGGATCAACCAATTTCCGAGAAGTCAACTTCATGTTCTGAATCCTGGAATTTCTGATCATTGTCCGATTAAATTGTTCTGGGAAAAAGAGGAGAGGTTCAAGAAGCCCTTCAAATTCTTCAACTTCTAGATGGAAAACAACAAATTCAAGGATATTCTTCAAAGTGTATGGTCTACAGATGTTAGGGGTTCTAATATGTACATGGTTTCTGAAAAGATAAAGATCCTGAAGATTCAACTCCAAAGCTTTGACAAGAAAAAGTTCAGCAATATCTCTAGTAGAGTTCTAGTTGTAAGAGGTTCAGAAAAAGATTATTAAGGGATGATAGTGTTGAACAACTCAATGAGGCGGAGTGGGATGCACTCGAAAACTTCAGGAAGCCGAGTCTACTTGAAGAGAACTTTGTTAGGCAAAAGTCAAGACAGAGCTGGCTTTTATTGGGTGATAAAAATACAGTTTTCTTCTACTGGAAATGCAAGGCTAGAAACATGAGAAACAACGTTTGCATGCTGAAGAATGATGATGGCGAATATGTTCAGGGTCAGAAGGGTGTACAAGATCTGGCTATCGAGTTCTATAAACAACTAATGGATACAAGAAAGCAACATCAAAGTCACATGAATACCTTGTATCAGATTGTCGATAGAAAATTTTCTGCTGAGGATAGTCGCGAGTTAATAAAGGTTGTCATGAGGGTTAAGATTAAAGAAGCTTTGTTCAGTATTGATGGTAATAAAAGCCTGGGTCCGGATGGTTTCAATGCAAAGTTCTTCAAAGACGATTGGTTGGTTGTGAGTAAATATATTATTTATGGGGTTCTAGAGTTTTTCAAGAACATGAATATGTTAAAGCAATGGAATACGGCGGTCCTAATCTTGATCCACAAAACTGCGGTGCCCGAAAAAGTTCAAGATTTCAGACCAATTTCCTGTTGTAATGTGGTTTACAAAATAATAAATTTTAATCAATCTGCATTTATCCCTGGTAGGACAATCTCTCATAATATTCTTTTCATACAAAGTCTTTTAAAAGACTACGGGAAAAAGAAAATATCTCCGAGAGTGGATTTCAAAATAGATATCAATAAAGATTGACTTTGTTAAATGGGAAGTCATTACGAATTTTCTAGTTGTATATGTTTTTCCCATGATTTTTATTGATTGGATTATGCAATGTGTTTCTTCATCCTGTTTTATTGTTAGCGTCAATGGTGTCTACGGAGGCTACTTCAAGGGTGAAAATAGGGTAAGGCAATTGGACCCCCTCTCTTCTTACCATTTCGTAGCTATCGTGGAGATCTTTGAAAGCTTCTTCGCGATGTTCCGAGATAATCATCCATACATCTTTCACCCTTTCTGTGAGGTAGAGGAGATAACCCATTTATGCTTTGCTGACGATTTGTTCATTCTAGCGCACACAGACGTCGAATCCATTAAAACTATTAGGGTTGCACTGACGCTTTTTTTTTCTGAGGTTACAGGTCTTACTATTAATAAAAGAAAAAGTGTGGCATTTTATGGAGGAGTGAAGGAAGAAACAAACACTAGTAAAAAAAAGATTTTCTGGCGATTGGTAAACCAAACGCTATATACATCCAAACCAATCGCTAGAAGACTATAGTGATTGGTCATAAACCAATCGCCATCAATCAGCAAAGGTGTTCTCGTTGTTACCTTAACTGGCAACGACGATTGGTGAATGTCCACTCGCAATTTCCCTATGGTGATTGGTAAATCTACCAATCGCAATTTCCCTATGGCGATGGGTAAATCTACCAATCGCAATTTCCCTTTACTCTATGGAGATTGGGTAGCATACCAATCGCAATTTTCCTTAAAAATAATAAAAAATTAGCGATTGGTAAATAAACCAATCGCCACTTCCTTTATCGAAAACGAAAAAAAATTTAAAAATTATTATAATTTTATAACTTTAGCTAGTCTCTTTCTCACCCATAGTAACCAAAAATATTCTCCTAATAACATTACATAGATCATTTTAAACATGAGTTTCAAAAAAGGATAACACAATAAAGCAGTCAATCTGATTGATTCACATGGTAATACCACCTCGGGCATTATTATTATTAGTTTGGTTGTGTTCGACTATATATGTTCATCATTTCAAAGCTGTTGGAACAAGAATTAGGCCACGAGATAGCCTAATTCAAAAGATCCTAAATTTTGATTCAAAAACGGTTTTGGGAAATTGATCTTTGTAAAGATCGATTGATCTTGATTAGGGTTAGGCTTATGAATTTTAATCCCCACGATCATATGAGTTGGTTGCAACTTAAAGATTATGATTTCATGATCTGTATTAAAAGATATAAATCTACAATTTTTTTACCAATTCAAGAACACTCGGTCCTCTTGGACCAAGGAAAAGGACCAAGGCAAATGACCAAGTATCATAGTCGAGACTGAGAAAACCGACCGAGAAAACTTACCTAGGACCGAGACCAAGGACCGGTGTTCTTGAGTCAGGACCAACACCTAGGACCGGTGTTCTTGAGAAATGATCGAGGAATCTGACCAAGGTTTCTAACCTCGGACCGAGAGGTCTAACCTAGGACTGAGCCTCCCAAGTCCACGACCGAGAAAGCTAGACCTGGGACCGACCCTCCCAGACCTAGGACCGAACAACCTGAGTTCAAGACTAAGCCTCCTGAACCTCAAGACCGTGTCTTTCGGTCCCTCGACCGAGCTTCCGAGCCTTGATCCAAACCTTTCCAATCTAGACTGAGCCCGTCCGAGCCCAAATTAGCAACAACAGATCCAGACCCTAGGACTCCGTTTCTAAGGCCTGTTTGGTTCCACTTTTCAAAATCCAAAATTATTTTTATAATTTTGGAAGCCAATCCATTTTTAAATAATCCTGAAAGGTCAAAAAATGATATTTAAATATTTTTGGGATATTTCCTAAATAAATATTTTGGCTAAGGCCCCGTTTTGAATTTATTTTTATATTCTAACATTTTTCTGATATTTTTCAGGGTTTTAGTCAGTTTATATCAACGCAATCGCAGGTACGCATTTTAAAATAATTTTATACAATTATTTATGTAATGTAAACCTATCATTGTTTAGAACCTTTGCACTACTAATTAAAAGAAATAAATCTTATAAATAAATCTTGTAATAGCGAGACTTTTACTCAAAAAATAAAACCGTTTTTTGACGGGCGCGAATGACATAGAGATAAAACTCTTTCCCGAGCGTAACCAAAAGCGAACCCCTTATAGAAACTCTAGTTATAAAGTACATTTATACACGTACATTTTCTAAAATTATTTAGCGACTCTGATTTCAAATAAATAATCTTTTAAATTAATTATGTTTATTAAGTTAAACCATGTTTTAATTAAATTATTATTTAATTCTCATATTATTAAAATTTTAATAAAAATAATAATTTTTACATTAATAATTTCTAAAGCCATTATGTATTTAAAAAAAAATTAAAATAATGTTTTCTTTTATAAAGATGTATGCCACGCAAATCAAGATTAAAACGCATCAAACCTCAAATCAGCTCGGGTCTTCCTTCGTAATACGTGTCACTTGCTCAGATACGAACTGGAATCTCCTGAGATTACAATTATATATTTACATAGTCTTACTTTATCTTCTCTTTTAATTTTAACTTTATTATAATAAAAAAAATTAAAATTGTAAGAAAACAAATGGAAGAAGCAAATTGATACTATTTAAAAATTAATTTAGTCCCATGTCATTTTCATATCATATCCTAATATGTTATTTTATATTGAAATTTTTAAAAAAAAGTTTTAAATAAATAAAATAAATCAAAGGGTCCTTTGCTAGTGGGATTTGAATTCATATTGTTTAGTTTATTTAGTAATTCAATATATAAGGCATATATTCTAGGTTAGGCAAAATTTGATTTGATTTGATTTCTCATTTCTCTCTAGCCTCGGCTGGCATTCTCATCTATCAAATACTATATATATTCTCTCCTCTAAATCTATTTCCCTAATTTATATACCTTGTATCAGAACCATAGCCTAATATAAACAAGTTTTAATAATAACATCTTACTCTTAAAATTAATTTTACTTTTATAATATATTTTAAATTAATAAGTTTATTTTAAGACAATAAATAATAAAATATTTTTAATTTATGATTTTATATTATTTATTAAAATTAATAATTATATATATATATATATATATATATATATATATATATATATATATTAGTGTAGAAAGCTAATATTAAACACAGTAAATAAAATAAGAAAGAAAGTTAAAAGTAATTATAAATTAATCAATGGATCGTATTTATATAACCGTGGTATTATAACTTTATTGCTAACATTTTTCCATAAGTTTTCAAATTGTCAACTTTTTTATATGCTAGTAATTAAATTCATACATGTAAGAAGCATTTATGCTAACTTAAAATTATAAATAAGAAATACCTGGTCAATAAATATAAACGGCTTATAATAACTCGTGGTGCACCACTGTAGTAATCTTTACCATAAATTGTCGAGATATTCATCTCCGCAGAACCTACAAATTAAAATAATAAATAAATAATTTAACAATAAACTAGTGATCGAATATAAAAGTCGTCTTTTCTTAATTTTTCTTACAATTGTATTCGACCCAACCAATTCTTTGGTGCGCCAAATCATAAACCACAACATTATCCTTGAGTACCAAATCTGCAAACATAAAGCAATTCCACAAGTTTAAAAGTGAATTTTTAATTTTTGTATCTAATTTTCTAAACCCAACCTCCTAAAATTGTCATGCTTGCAAAATTAGATCTTTGAAATCGATGCACATAGATGAAATACCATCTTGTAAAGAATAATTAAATATTAGCATTTTGAATCAAATAAATTAAAAGTCATAAGATTGACTATATAATTTCATAATTCACTTTTAGTTCATTCATAATAAGGTAATCCTTAGCCATCAATAACAATGACGCTCCACCCGCAAAATTAAAAGTGACTTGAGGTAACAATTTAATCCCGCTACACGATTGAACACAGTGTGAAATAAACAGTAGTAGATATTTTAATTAGTATTTTGAATAAAGTTTAAAACCTGATAGACAATTTGTAACATTGTTATCCATTAAAGATGAAAGGTGTAGCATGTCCCGAAATTGCATTAGTTAGCTGTAAAAGTCAAATATTAATAAAGAAAGAAATTCATAATAGTTGTTGAAATTTAATAAAAGATTAACATACAGCTTCCATGAATGGGTAGTAAGCTTCGGTCGCCAAATATGACAAATATGACAAAGTTGTACCAGAATCTTCCTCTTTCTTCCTCTCCCTCTCCCTCTCCCTCTCCCTCTCCCTCTCCCTCTCCCTCTCCCTCTCCCTCTCTCTCTCTCTCTCTTCCCCTTCCCCTTCCCCTTCCCCTTCCCCTTCCCCTTCCCCTTCACAAAGAAAAAAAAAGTTAAATAAAGAGATATATAATTCCCCTCTTCCTCTCCCCCTCCCCCTCTCCCTCTCCCTCTCCCTCTCCCTCTCCCTTCCCTTCCCTTCCCTTCCCTTCCCTTCCCCCTCCCCTCCCTCTCCCCTCCTCTCCCCTCCCCTCCCCTCCCTATCTATTAATTAAGACATTTAGTTCAACCACTTTCATTAAATTTAGATCATTCATTGTCAATTTTAATTTATTGGTAAAATTGGAATAAATTATAGAGTAAAATTAGAACACATTTAGACCAAAAATTGATATATATCATAATCAAGACAATTACTTTAACGAGTTCCATTAACTTTAGACCATCTGATGTCAACTTTAATTTATAGGTAAAATTAGAATAAATTATAGAACAGTATAAAATAGTTGAGAAAAATTAAATTATTTAAATTAGAAAAAAAATAAAATTAGTTAATGTAATCTTAAATTGTAATGTGATTTTTGCAAGGGTTTTTTCTAACTTAAACTCAATAGCAAGATAAATAACTATAAAAGTAAATTAAGAAATGATCTAGAACAAATGATTAAGAACAAGAAGTTGAATTATTATTTATTTTTTTTTAAATAATATAATCTTTGAATATAAGAAGAAACTTAAAACAACATAATATAATTTCTGACACAAAAATATTAATTTGATAATAATTAAAAGATTCTATGTATTTTAATTTAATTCTTTACTTATTAGGAAAGTGTATTAATTTATTATTTTATTATTGTGCCACATTGTTTTATTATTATTAATATTATTATTATTTTCACGAGGATCAACTGAAAGTATTTAAACCTAATATATATGTGGAGGGTGAAAGCTAGCATGAGCTAATATATCTCTTAATATAATTGAAGTTTTGTTATAATTTACAAATTAATAAAATAGATGTTTTATCATTTAATTTTAACCATATATATACTATAACTATATATATTATAATTTGAACTATATAAATAGATGTTATATAGGAAATGCTTGATTTATTTTTAAAGATTTGGTTCGTAATATTTTAATATGATTTGAACCGACACATCTAGTTTATAAAGGATTTTTTTATTTAAAAAATTAGCACCACACATATTAAACCTCCCGATTCAATTTAAAGAGTTAGTAAAATTGAATTCATAATATTTAATTATATATATAAATTTATTTGTGACTTTAGTTACTTTCAAATGCTTAAAAGTTAAAATAGTCTATGTAATGTTTTTAAATTAATGTAAGTTATTTAAATATTTTAAAATGAAAATTTTTTATTTCTCAAAATAGTCATTTTTTCTACTACATTTCCTTAATCCTATAAATATATTCTCTCTCAAAATTTCATAAAAGCAATATTGTTGATTACAAATAAGCTTATATGAGATTTTTTGAAACAAATCTGTGAAGAGAAATTTCTTATTTTAATTCTAAATATTTTATTAAAATTATTTTCAATGTTTCTTGGTATAACATATTTATGCATATTTCATACTGAACGGTTATATAAATTTTAATTAATAATTTATTTTTAAAGGGTTATATATAAGTTACAAAATTGTTTGATGTTGGACTGTTTTTATTTTAATTTCTGTAAAGTTGTTTTATGAAAAAACTACAAAATTATTGGCCGTCCACTCAACTATGTTTATAAGTATGAATCAATATCTGCAAACCTTTTATTTTAAAAATAAAAAGTTTATCCATTTTTGTAAATCATCATCTGAATAGAAAAAAAGAATATAATGACTTTTGAAAAGCAAGACAACGTTCATTCAACATCATTCTTACAAATTATTCTCGTTTCTATATTATTCTGAATGTATTATCTCTTTTTCAACTCATTTATTTATAAGGTCTAAAATATTACTGACCACCTATTTTTAGTTTTTCATATACTCTTATTATTTTAAAGGTTATATTAACAAATTAAATAGAGTTTCAACAAAGTTGGATTATTTTACAAGTTACATTTTTAATCTCAAATTTATTACTTTTATTGCACGATATTATAAATTAATAATTAATTTGTTATTAATATCTTATTTTGAATGATAATATTATAATTGAATATAAAGTTTTGATCATATAAAAATTGATATATTATATTCGGATAATGAATCTATTCAAATAATTAAAGAATCGGTCTCATATATTAAAATATATTAATTTATCAAATTAATTATTTTGTTTTTATTTATCAAGAAAATTTTGAAATTATTATTATGGATGTGTTTTCCTAGTTTTGAAGTTTTTTTTTATATTAATAACAAAATTTATTAAGATTAGTTATAAGATGTGAAAATCGCTCACAAAAATAAAGGTTGTGGGTAGAGAGGGGTTGAGGAGAGGTTGTAAAAAGAGAAATGGGTTCAGGAGAGAAGAATTTATGAAGGGTTAAGGAGAAGTTATGAGAGTTGAAGAAGGATTAATTAATTAATTAATTATTTTGTATATCAACTCAGCAATTTTAATAATATTTTATTTATTTATATTTATTATATATATATATTAATAAATTTAATTACATAAATATTATATGTATATATATTTATTAATTATTGAATATTTATATATAATTATAAATTATAAAGTTAAAAAATATTAAAAAAATATTTAATATTAACTATTTTAAAATGGTAATATATATATATATATATATATATATATATATATATATATATATATATAACAAATAATATTAATTTATTTAAAGTTTTTAAATTTAAAATATATTATATGTATATTTTATTAAATAAATAAATATGAATATTTTAAATTTAATTATATATATATATATATATATATATTTAATTACATAATATATGAAACTATATAATGTTTTTAAAATTAAGATATATTGACATAAAATTTTAGTTTTTTTACTTATTATTATTATTTAATAATTATGATTATATATATACACAATTAATATAATTAATTATTAATAAATTCACATATATATATAAATATATAAATATATAAACAATTATTAATTATATTTTAAATTTAATAATTATAATTTACAAATTATTTAAACGAGATTAATATATATTAGGATTAATGAGAAATAATATAATTATATATCTTTCTTATTCTCTCTAATCTCTAATCTCTTTTCACTTATTATTTTTTTTAATCTTAAATTTTAATTTCTCCCTATTAATAGTATTTTTTATTCCAATTAAACCTTAAAATTTATTAATATTTTATATTTTTCATAAACACGGAATCTTATTTTTATTCAGGAGGATCATTGAGAACCAGAAAATCACTATTATGGGTATTCTTGAGACAAAAGTAAAAAATCGAAACACTAACAAGGTTAGCAAGTTGTGTATTGATAGCAGTTGGGAAATTATTCACAATATAAATAACAAACGTGCAGAATTTGGGTTATCTGGGATATTAAAGTTATTGAGGTCAAGATTCTCTTTTCTAATGATCAAACAATCTTGGTTAAGGTCAAAGACAAAATCATCGGAATTGTGTTCCATCTTGCTATTGTGTACGGTAGTAACTCAAGAACTGATAGAAGACTGATCTGAAATTGACTTAGGAATTGGATTGGTAGTGATAAATCTTGGGTTGTCATTGATGACTATAATGCAACAAGAAATGAAATTGATCGTAGCCCAAAATCTGAAATCACTCAGGATATGGTTGACTTTAATGACTGCATCAGAGATATGTGTTGTATTGAGCCTACTAATTCTGGGAACTTCTTGACCTAGTCTTCTACAAGAGGAGATGAGCGCACAAGGAAAAGTGGGATTGACAAATGTCTGGCCAATGAGAATTGGATCAACCAATTTCCAAGAAGTCAACTTCATGTTCTGAATCCTGGAATTTCTGATTATTCCCGATTAAATTGTTCTGGGAAAAGGAGAAGAGGTTCAAGAATCCCTTCAAATTCTTCAACTTCTAGATGGAAAACAACAAATTCAAGGATATTCTTCAAAGTGTATGGTCTACCGATGTCAGGGGTTCTAATATGTGCATGGTTTCTGAAAAGATAAAGATCCTGAAGAATCAACTCTAAAGCTTTGACAAGAAAAAGTTCAGCAATATTTCTAGTAGAATTCTAGTTGCAAGAGAAGAACCGGAAGAGGTTCAGAAAAGGTTATTAAGGGATGATAGTGTTGAACAACTCAATGAGGCAGAGAGGGATGCACTCGAAAACTTCAGGAAGCTGAGTCTACTTGAAGAGAACTTTGTTAGGCAGAAGTCAAGACAGAGCTGGCTTTTATTGGGTGATAAAAATACAGTTTTCTTCTACTGGAAATGCAAGGCTAGAAACATGAGAAACAACGTGTGCAGGCTGAAGAATGATGATGACGAATATGTTCAGGGTTAGAAGGGTGTACAAGATCTGGCTATCGAGTTCTATAAGCAGCTAATGGATACAAGAAAGCAGCATCAAAGTCACCTGAATACCTTGTATCAGATTGTCGATAGAAAATTTTCTGTTGAGGATAGTCGCGATTTAAAAAGGGTTGTCATGAGGATTGAGATTAAAGAAGCTTTGTTCAGTATTGATGGGAATAAAAGCCTGGGTTCAAATGGTTTCAATGCAAAGTTCTTCAAAGACAATTGGTTGGTTGTGGGTAAATATATTATTTATGGAGTTCTAGAGTTTTTCAAGAACAGAAAGATGTTAAAGCAATTGGTTGGTTGTGGGTCCTAATCTTGATCCCCAAAACTGCGGTGTCCGAAAAAGTTCAAGATTTCAGACCAATTTCCTGTTGTAATGTGGTTTACAAAATAATTTCAAAAATCATTTCTAAACGCTTTAAAAATGTCATAGGAAAAATAATAAATTTTAATCAATCTGCATTTATCCCTGGTAGGATAATCTCTCATAATATTCTTTTCATGCAAAGCCTTTTAAAAGGCTACAAGAAAAAAAAATATCCCTGAGAGTGGCTTTCAAAATAAATATCAATAAAGATTTTGAGTTTGTTAAATGGGAAGCCATTACGGATTTTCTAGTTGTATATGTTTTTCCCATGATTTTTATTGATTGAATTATGCAATGTGTTTCTTCATTCTGTTTTATTGTTAGCGTCAATGGTGTCCACGGAGGCTACTTCAAGGGTGAAAATAGGGTAAGGCAAGAGGACCCCCTCTCTTCTTACCTTTTCGTAGCTATCATGGCGATCTTTGAGAGCATCTTCGCGATGTTCCGAGAGAATCATCCATACATCTTTCACCCTTTCTCTGAGGTAGAGGAGGTAACTCATTTATGCTTTGCTGACGATTTGTTCATTCTAGCGCACACAGACGTCGATTCCATTAAAACTATTAGGGCTGTACTGACGCTTTTTTTCTGAGGTTACAGATCTTTCTATTAATAAAAGAAAAAGTGTGGAATTTTATGGAGGAGTGAAGGAAGAAACAAACACTAGTAAAAAAAGACCTTCTGGCGATTGGTAAACCAATCACTATATACATCCAAACCAATCGCTAGAAGACTATAGTGATTGGTCATAAACCAATCGCCATAAATCGGCAAAGGTGTTCTTGCTGTTACCTTAACTGGCAACGGCGATTGGTGAATGTCCACTCGTAATTTCCCTATGGCGATTGGTAAATCTACCGATCGCTATTTCCCTTTACTCTATGGAGATTGGTTAGAATACCAATCGCAATTTCCCTTAAAAAAATAAAAATTTAACGATTGGTTATCGCCACTTCCTTTATCAAAAACAAAAAAAAATTAAAAAAATTATTATAATTTTATAACTTTAGCTTGTCTCTTTCTCACCCATAGCAACCAAAAGTATTCTCCTAATAACATTACTTAGATCATTTTAAACGTGAGTTTCAAAAAAGGAGAACACAATAAAGCAGCCCATCTAATTGATTCACATGATAATACCACCTCCTCGGGCATTATTATTATTTCTCCAACCTCCACCCAAGCCTTTATTGGTGCTGGAATCGTTTGTGGAAGCAGCAGCTTCTGAACCACTCCCTGTCCATCCTTTAAATCATTATTTTGGATCGCTGAACATAAGCCAAACCAAAAGAATGTCATTGGTATATGTTCAAAACTACTACAAATGTTATAAATACACTAAATGAAAGTGTTAGAATGTTGAATACTGATTTTATTTTTTAAATGATTCAAGAACATAAGTTTTTTTACTCTACTATTTTTTAAATGATTCAAGAACATAGATTTTTTTTACTCTACTATCGAATTACTGAATTTTAAGTGCAAACCGATTTGATAAATGGTGAAACTAATGTAAGGAAAGCAATTAAAAACTATTTTATTATTTTGCAAGGGTCAAAGTTTTTTTTTTTAACTCATACTATAGTACTTAGTTAAGTAATTTATAACTTACCTAATTAAGTTAGGTATTCTATTTACTTTTTCTAAATTTGAGATGAATCTAAAAAAAATAAGTGGATATATTTCATAAAATCACTACCTTAAGAAGCATGATAAAAAAAATGCTTACTAGGGTTGTTCCTTGTAGGAGGACAATATCTTGGGTGTGGTTTGGCTGATGCTGCTTGCTTTGATGATTTGTCATTCTTAATTGCATCCTATTATTATAAGAAAAAGAGATGTAAAAACAAACAGTATATTATTCCCCAATAACAAAAGGAAGACCAACACAAAACAAAACAAATATAGTTCGAGTATAAATGTATCTACCGTCGTCTTATTGCTCATTTCCATCGTACGCTGCAAACCTGCGATAATCAACACAACAAAAGAACCGAGTCACAAAGATGGACTCTGAAAGGGCCAATAATTTCACTAGAACAAACATTGAGAAGACGTCGATATTTTAAACTTGAATACCTGAGCAAGGAGAAACATGCGTGTTTGCAGAAGAAAAGTTACTCTGCTATGGTACCAGAATACCTTCTAGCTGGATTTTGCTCAACTGCTGCCACTTTCATTTCACCTGCAACGGTCCAAGTGTTAGGTCTGACCGTACATTACATTATCTATGTGCACAGAAATATGCCGTGAGACTAACCAGATGAGTGTGTCCTCACAGTTGCAGTCTTCAAGCGAAGTGATGGTGGGACATAAAAGCAACTCTGCAGGATGATGGATGAATGCAATTCAGTCCCAAATATCAAGAGCTTGTTTGATCTTTTTTGTAAATGAACCATATATTATTATTTTTAATAGAAGTACTGATCCAAGATTTAATAACACAATAGATCCTTTTCTTGGTTGGCAATGGAACTGGACCCATAGTTTTCGCATTTGTGTTTCGACTGTAGTGACTGTGAACAAAATAGTGACTATAAATACTCCAGAAAATGAGATGTCATGGGTTTAGAGATTTATACTGAAGTCGTATTTTGACCTATAAATACTCCAAAATCAACTTGAAGGAAAGTCATAAATAGTTTCAAAGGTTAAAGGTTCTTTTAATTTGGATAATTTTAGTAAGAACCTGGCACAATCAAAGAGATGTAACAAATATGATCCAATCTAAAAATATTTTACATCTAACATGATACATATCACCAGCTCCTTACATGAATTATAAAACAAGTTTGGTACCTTCGTGGAGTATTTTGCCTCTGCAAATGTTTCTGTGAGCTGGGCAGCATCAGTATTTGATGTTACTCCTTAGATATGAAAAAATGCATTATTATTGTTAAAAAAAAACCTAATTATGTAGTTTATTTCCCTGGACAGTACAATGTTTACAAAATACATAATTCATAAAGTTCTCAATATGCCACTAATATACCTCCAACGATAACAAGGTCATCCAATTCCAAAGTCGTACATGCCTTCAGCGCAGCATTAACTTTCTCAGTAGTTCTTATCATATCTTTTGTCCGCCCCAACAAATCATATCCACCTATCAGGAATCCATAATAGTCAGTTAGGATCTTGGGATGAACAGAACTGTTATAGTCAACTTCACTAGGTTGTCATGGCTACCTTGATTCTTGTAGGTTTCAAGAATATCATCTGTCTCAAGGGTTCTCTGTGCAAACAAACCTTCAGAACCACCTGGTAATATGCAAAAGATGGCAATGATTTCAAACAAAATAAAATCTTATATTACTATCTAATGCAAGATATTTTTCTTATAAATAAACAAAACAAACATCAGTGAAAACATAATGTCAATATATGTTTCAACTCACAGGAAAGGTCTGCGACAAACAGAGAGAAGAAATTTTGATTTTTGATCAAATCAATGAAGAGTGAGGTTAAAAAGAATGCAGATTTCTTTAAAATAGACAAATGGACTCTAGTATCATTCTAAAATCCTGACAATGACAAATTATTTGCAGATAATCGTAGCTAAGTCATGGCATGTCGTTAATGAGACAATCATCTGCAATGATAGATGATGTTGAAACATGATTCAACGAAAAGCTAAAAACAATAATCAACATCAACAATGACAGCTTACCAATAAAACCAAGTAAAACAATAATCAACATCAAGAATGACAGCCTACTACAGAAGACAACTCTTACCCTGACAACAATTAACAATAATGAGTTACTCCTGTCATATTGCTCTCATAACTGAAATTAAGATCCCATGTTAGGTAATATCAAAACTAAAAGAGGTTTGAAAACTACCTTGTCAGCAGCATCCACTTCAAATACGATTGTAGAACCAGAAATCTCGTGAATCTACCTTGTCAACAGCATCCACTTCAAACTACCTTGTCAGAAGATTTCTTGTGAATCTAGTGCCTCTAGAGCAGCACAAAACCTATAATCGATCAGACTCAGGATCTCGTTCAACCTGATCCAATCATGGAAGAAGAGGAGAACATTGATGAAACCGTTCAATCGCTTGTTTGTCAATAAGAATCAGAAATGCTGAAAACTCCTGTTCTAGAAGTAGAGAAATCCCAAGTGAAATAGACGGAGGTTGATCAGCCTATTGAAGCACCAACTGAGGGGAAACCCTTGAAAGAAGACGAATCTGATAAGACTCCTTCATCTGATGGGGAACCAGCTAACAATGATAATTCATCAAAAGGACTACCGTTATTATAATGCTTCATTCCCTGCTCACCATCTCCTCGATCTTCTCCTATTAGGACCCAGGTGGACATTATTGATAATGTAGCTGATCTACCCCTTCATTCTGAAGGACCTTCAGAACAGATTCTTAAGGTTTGTGAACAGATTCTAGGGATGTTTTTGAGGCAAATGAACTAGAGTGTTCTATGCAGGCTCATACTCATGTTAGTCCCATTTGAATTGCTCCAGCCAGCCCTCCAGAGGTGTCATCTGCTTAAGAAACCTCTCGTGGAAGTGGAAAGCTCTTAAACTCTATGGCGGATATGATGCATTCACTTCAAAAGAATAGGATGGACATGCAATCCAGAATGTCAATTCTCGAGAAGGGACATAGCTCTAACAAGAAAAAAAATTCTTCTTTTCTTGCAACTCAGAAAAAATGGAGAAGACAATGAAGAGAAATACTTATGAAGTCCATATGGTCAACTATACCTACTCCAAATTTGAAAAGAACTTCTTCAAAAGACAATCGGATAAGTTTGAGGAAGAAAAGGAATTTAACTTGACGCTTCATCAAGAAATTATGGCTGGAATGAATCTTGTTCAAGGTCAAATGGTTGAGATGACAAATTGTATGAATAGAGCCGATGCTGAACGTATGGAACAAGCTTACTCTTTTGAAAGATCGATTCAAGCTATGGAAGAAGCTGAAGCTGCCGCTGAGAAAGAGAAAACACTTATTGCCCTTGATGCTGATAATGTTTAAAAGGGGAAGAGAGTTCAAGAGGCGGTAGTTTAAGTGGAGGTGCTTCGAGAGGCACCATATCAAAAAGAAAAGCTGCTGATGAAGAAAGATGCAAACCAGTCAAAAGAGGAGGAGGTCGTGGTGGTGACCGAGGTTGTGGAGTGGTGGTTGTTCTCTCATCCCTCACTTTCAAAATCTCCTGACTAGTGAAGGGTTCGCTGATCCAAATGTGAAAAGTGAAGGACAATAATCTATTTTCTTTAATTATCTTTTGTTGGTTTTTGAAACTTGGATTTTGGAACTTACACTTGAAGTTTGTGAAGTGTTATTCTTATTTTAATCTGATTGGTGGTTATCTTATCTTATTAATTTTGCAAAGTTTAACATCATCAAAAAGAGGGAAATTATTGGGTCAAATTAGTTTGACTAACGTTATTTTAATGTTGTATTAGTAAAACTTTGATTAAGAATGAAGTTAAGTCTTCTAATTGTTTTTATGCATGTGCATCAAAAATATGCTAAATTAGACATTGACTGAAACATGCTAATTAGACGTGATACGTAATTAGAGACGTGTAGTCTAACAGATGCGTAGTTAGACGTGCAGTCTAACAGATGCGTAGTTAGACGTGCAGTCTAACAGATGCGTAGTTAGACGTGCAGTCTAACAGATGCGTAGTTAGACGTGCAGTCTAACAGATGCATAGTTAGACGTGCAATCTAACTTCATTAGACATGTTTGTCTAATGGGATGCAAGGTTAGACGTTGACGTCTAACTCCTTCAGACAAGTCTGAAGTGATGTATAGTTAGACGTTGTAGTCTAACTCCATTAGACTTGGTGGTCTAATAGAACTCGCTATTAGACGTTGACGTTTAACTCCCTTAGACTTGGCAGTCTAATGGAGCACGTCTAATGTCTCGCTTCAGCAGCGGTTTGAAGTTAGCATACGTCTACCCACGATCAACTAGTTGTACGCTACTCCTGCTCCACTCATCCGTGCAGTCCAGTACGCCAGCTATTTGAAAAAAATGAATGAATGCCACGTAAGTAAACATTCTTCCCACTACTTGTTCTATGCAGGACAATTGCAGAAGAATGTTTGGCGCACTACCAGTTCGGTACAGCCACGATCCTTGTGCACAGAGCCTATTGTACTCTTGTACTATGGAGACTTTCCAATGGGCGATTGACATGTGTCCATCTAGAAGATTCGATCGTTGGTGTTTGTCCTCTATATATAAATCCTCAAGGACAACGGTTGACGTACCAGTTTTACGAGTAGTACCCTCCTTACAAGGAGATTTACTAGTCTTACCTACTATAATCTTACATTCTTGCACTTACTGATTTGTATATTTTCAAGTTCAAGAAAGAGAATCAAAATCTGTCTAGCTAAGAATTACTCTTAATCATATTGTAAGTTGAACAGAGGTTGTTCTATTCAACAGTTAGCTAGATAGTAAATTGTATTTGATTCAAAGAAGTATAGTGAAATCCTTCCGGTGATTGGAAGAAAGGTTACGTAGGAGAGTCTGCTCCGAGCATCCATAAACAATTTAATGTGTTCTTTACATTTTGTCTTTCCTTCTCTCATTGGTTCGTAACTTCAAATCTGAGAAAACAGTTCTGCACTTGAATCGCTTCAAATGTTTGCAAGAGTTTGTGAAGAATAGAAAGTGATATTAATCCCTAACAGGATTTCTATCAAACTTTTTTCCAGAATTTGTTATCAATAGTTAACCCCCGTCTCTATTGATTACACCGATCCTATCATTATCTCTATAATTGTTTTTGTAAATTACAACTATCAAGATGAGGAGAGAGGCAATAACAAAATTCAGGAAGCTCTACTAAAAAAAGAGAATTTTATGAAAGAAAAATTCAGAAAGAATTGGCTCTCATTGAGAAAAAAGAACACTCGTTCTTCTACAAGAAATGCTCATCTAGAAATTTCACGAACCAAATACTTAAGCTAAAAAATAGAAATGGGAAATGATTCAAGGGTATAAGGGGCTGATTGAAACTAAGTTGGGTAATGAAGTGTTAGAGGTTAGTTTTGAGTTGCTCCAACAGATTTTCCATAGAAGATTCAACACAGAGAACTCCAATGAGTTGATAAGTAGAGTTAGCAATGAAGAAGTGAAAAAGATGTTATTTTCAATGAAAGGTGATAAAAGTTTAGGACCGGATGGGTACGACATGGCTTTATTCAAAGAAAATTGGGAAATTGTAGGAAATAATGTTTGTGATGTGGTCCTGGAAATCTTCAAAAACCGTAAGATGCTTATGTAGTGGAACATGACGATATTAAATTTTATTACCAAAATTCACTACTAGAAAAAATTCAGGGAATGTCATATTTCATGCTTTGATGTTATCTACAAAATCATTTCTAAAATTCTTTCTCAATGGTTCAAAATTTGTTATTTCTAAAATGATAAGTTTAGGGTAATCAACAATATGTATTCATAATCTCTCTATCTCCCATAACATTCTCCTTATGAATAAATTATTAAAAGTTTATGGGAAGAAATCCATATCACCGCGGGTGGATTTCAAAATTGACATCCGAAAAATCTTTTTTGACTCGATTAGATGGGAATTCATCCAAAAATTCATTTCTATTGCTGAATTTCCTATCATTTTATTGAGTGAATTATGCAGTGTGTAATAATAATTCACTTTGTAGTAAGTGTGAATGGTATCCATGGAGGATTCTTTAAAGTGAAAGGGGATTTAGACAAATAGACCCTCTCTCACCATATCTCTTTGTCATGACTATGAAGATACTAGATTGCATTTTTAAAATGCTCCTCAAGAATCACACGTTCAAATTTCACATTTACTGCAAAGAAGAAGTAACCAAACATATCTGTTTCGTTGATGACCTATTTTTAGTGTCTCATGCGGATGTTGAATCTTCTAGTACAATCAAAAAATCTCTAATAATGTTTTTAAATATTACAGGTTTATACATCAACAAAGTCAAAAGCCAAACATTATATGGAGAAGTAAAAGAGGAAATGAAGCAAAACATCTTCAATATAATTGGAGAGTGAAATATCTTGGAGTCCTCCTATCTTCGAAACAACTCCAATGCTCACATTTCATACCACTATTTGAAAAGGTTAAAAACTTTGTCTTGAGATGGGCAACTAAAAATCTGTCAGAAAGAATAGAACACTTGAAACGAATTATTATGGGAATAACTGGCTATTAGGCACATGAAATAGTTATCACAAATAGAGTTATGGCACAATTAGACCGAATCATGAGAGACTACATATGGGGCACACAAGGCAGAGATGGGAAAAATTCAAATAGGAAAATATATGCACCCCTAAAAAAGGAGGTCTTGAAATAAAGAACACTGTTGAAGGAGACTTATAAGATAATGAAATTCACTATTAGAAATGGAAAGGGAATATTATTCTAGCATGATCCCTGGCTAGAGAATAATCTCATCAGCCTTAAAAGATGAATTCCAAACAAGCAGAATTAGAAGAGAATGCCTTATATCCTCGGTCAGAGATGTATACGAAGAAAAATGTGATCCAATACTGAGGCGGTTATTAGAAGGAGAAAGAATTCGGAACCTAATCAATAATATGCAGTTCAATGACATAAATGACATTAAAAGCTAGGAATCTGAAAGGAATGAAAAGTTCGTTGCTAGCATGGATTGGAAAATCATAAGAACCAAGGAGTAGGTGGTCGATTAGCATAATTTGGACTGATCTACAAAGATTATTCATCGACACCAATTCATCATTTGACTGACATATAGGAAAAAATTGAGCACAAGAGACATAATCATGAAATAGATAAGCATCCCAGATGTTAACTTTCCAATCTGTGCAGTGAATGAGGAAAGTATTAACCGCATATTTGGGGAATGCTCGTTTGTCTCTTAACTATGGTACAAAATTACAAAGAATATGAATATCTCTAATTTTCTAGGAACGTTGAATGAGATTAGAGACATAGTAATGATGAGGCTAAGGGTGTCAACTTCTATACAAATATTTTCAATTTTTTCTTTGGAGCCCTGATTTACAATATCTGTAGGGAGCAAAATGCGCATGAATCTATAGCACATTTCGTAGAATGGAGGAAAATGTATGAGAATAGGCTGCATATGGCAATGCACTCATATACACTTGGAGACTAAGCAAAAGGTGGAATATTTCTTTTGAAATTGTCACAAGTAAAGGTTTAGGGTTTAGGGGTTTTGTGTTTATAATTCATTTTGTTTTTCTATAATTCATTTGTTGTTTTCATCAAAATTAGGGTTTCTCTGTATTTATTTATTTATTTGTGTTTGTTTTTGTTTTTTAGTTCTGCTTAGATGAATATCTCAATAATATATGGGAGAGATTACTATAGTGGTACATCACCAATTATTATAAGCAGTTTATATTCATTATGTATTTCTTATTTATGATATTAAGTTAGCTTAATGTTTCTTTCATGTATGAGGATGGGTAAATGAATTTAATTTAAGTTAGTTGACAATTTGAAAAGTTATGGAAAACTGTTAGCAATAAAATACTATGCCAGGGTTTTATAAATATGAGACATTGATTAATTTATAAATAACTATTTATAATATTTACTTCTAACTTTCTGTCTTTCTCTCTTATTGCCTTCTTCACTATCTTTTTGTGCATTTTCTGAAAGTTGGATATAAACCGGGCAGCTCCGGTGAGGAAACCGTCCATGGATAGGATCAAAGGACAAGTAATAAAGCCCAAATATCCTATTTTGAACCCTAACGTGTATCAGATTGATTCATAGTTTGAAAGAATAAGACACTGAAATTATATTTTAATTGCTTATTTGGTTATATATTAGAGATTATAAAACAGGGCAGCAGCAAGAATATACTCTGCCTCTTTGATATGTTTATTATTTCTGAATAATTCATCTAACTAGGTTAAAATTGTGTTGGGCCTTTGGGTCCAGCCCAATTAGGCATCTAATAAAATAAGCAAAACCCTAAGAATGCTGCTCATTCCATCACTTCTAGAGAGAGAAGCTATTCTGCAAAGAAGAGAAGAAACAGAGAAGAAGAAACAGAGGAAGAAGAAGAGAAGGAGGCAGTGGATCTCTTACATTTTCACCTTCAGGTTTTAAATCTCTTGTTATCTTATATCTAGACTAGCTTAAGTCTGGATGAATCTGGTTTTCTCTGTTTGTATGCCTCAACTTTGGGTTTAAAGTTGAGAAGAACATTTGTATATGTTTCTTGCTTATAGTGAAATTTGCTGATTGGCCCCGTGGTTTTTTACCCTCCAGGTTGAGAGGGTTTTCCACGTAAATCTGGTGTTGTTTTGTTCTGTGTTTGATCTTCTGTTCTTTATTACTTTGCTGATCTGCTAGTATGATTTGGTTGACTTGTGAAATTAATCAGATCAATTGATTTCAATAGGAAGTATTATTCAACTTGAAATTCCTAACAAGTGGTATCAGAGCTGTTAGGTTTATTTTGAAGAGTGCTTTTGTAGGTTGAGATGGAAGGCAATAGCACAATGATCAGGTTGACAAACAATAACTGGCAAATTTGGAAATCCAAAATGGAGGACATCCTTTATTGTAAGGATCTGTATGAGCCAGTTGAAGGAGATAGTGCAAAGCCAAAAGAGATGGTTGAAGCTGATTGGATAAAACTGAACCGGAAAGCAGTCGGCACAATCAGACAATGGCTTGATGATAGTGTTTATCACCATGTAGCAAGTGAGAAAAGTGCTCATGAGCTATGGAAGAAGCTAGAGTCATTGTATGAGCAGAAGACGGCAGGTAACAAAGCGTTTCTGATCCGAAAGTTGGTAAATCTGAAATTTAGAGAAGGCACAGGTGTTGCTGAGCATTTAAACGAGTTCCAGAGCTTGATTAATCAATTATCAGTGATGGAGATGACCTTAGAAGATGAGCTACAAGCCTTATTGCTATTGGGATCATTGCCTGACAGTTGGGAGACATTGGTTGTGACTGTTAGTAATGCAGCTCCGAATGGTGTGCTTACTATGAGTATAGTTACTAGCAGCTTGTTCAATGAGGAGACAAGAAGGAAGTCAACTAATACAAATAGTGCACAGGCCCTAGTCACAGAGAACAGGGGAAGAGCTGAACACCGACAACAATCAAGAGGCCATAGCAAGTCAAGAGGCAGATCAAAATCTAAGGGGAGAGAATGTTATCACTGTGGTAAAGAAGGTCACATGAAGAAAAATTGTAGAGCCTGGAAAAGACTACAGAATGAAGGCAAAAATCAGAAGAAAGATGATGAAAACAGAAATACCACAGCCACAGTAACTGCAGAGGATGTAGTTATTCTTTCTTGTGAAAAGGAACAATATCTACATGTAGAAGATCACCAAGGAGTTGAGTGGATAGTTGATACAGGTGCTTGCTATCATGCTACACCGAATAAAGAGTTCTTCACCACGTACAAGGCTGGAGATCTTGGTACAGTGAAGATGGGTAATACTAGTCACTCAAGCATTGTGGGTATTGGTGACATTTATTTGCAGACAGAACAGGGGCATCGGTTAACACTGAAAGATGTGCGGCATATTCCTGATTTGCGTCTAAATTTGATATCAGGTGATGCATTGGACAAAGATGGATTCAAGCATTATCTTGGTGGTGGTGAATGGAAACTCAGCAAAGGATCAATGATTGTAGCAAAAGGGAAGTCGTGGCACTCATTGTACAGAACACATGTGAAGGTACTCAAAGATGATCTGAATGCAGTACAAGCTGAAAGCTCTCTAAATTTGTGGCATCAACGCCTTGGCCACATGAGTGAGAAAGGGCTGCGAATTCTGGTGAGGAAGCTGCACATCCCCTCAACCAAAGATGAGGTTCTGGATCTATGCGACTACTGCCCATTTGGTAAGCAACATCGAGTCTCTTTTAGTCAGACATCAGAAAGAAAACATAATGTGTTAGACTTGATTTATTCTGATGTCTGTGGTCCTTTTGAAATGGAGTCATTGGGTGGCAATCGATATTTTTTAACATTTATTGATGATGCGTCTAGAAAGGTGTGGGTTTATTTTATGAGAACAAAAGACCAGGTATTCAATTACTTTCAAGAGTTCCATGTCATGGTAGAAAGAGAGACAGACAGTAAGCTGAAATGTCTTCGCTCTGATAACGGGGGAGAGTATACCTCCAAGGAATTTAAAGCATACTGTACCAAATATGGTATTCGACATGAGAAGACAGTGCCTGGAACTCCGCAGCACAATGGTGTGGCTGAGAGAATGAATCGCACCATTGTAGAAAAGGTGAGATGCATGCTGAAGATGGCAAAGTTGCCAAAACAGTTTTGGGGAGAAGCAGTTCGCACAGCCTGCTATCTCATAAACAGGTCGCCATCTGTTCCTTTGAAATTCGAGATACCAGAAACAGTATGGTCTAAGAAGAATGTTTCATACTCACATCTAAGGGTGTTTGGATGCAAAGCATATGTGCATATTCCAAAGGAACAAAGATCCAAGTTGGATGATAAAACAACTCCATGTATTTTCCTTGGATATGGAAATGAAGAATTTGGGTACAGGTTATGGGACTCAGAAAAGAAGAGAATTGTCAGGTGCAGAGATGTTGTGTTCTTTGAAGGTCAGACAGGGATAAGTCCAGAAATCATTGAGAAGTCAGAGAGGGTTGATGAGTCCATAGAACTCATACCAATTCCTTCACATGTACAGTCAACAGTAACGGATGAAGATGAACAAAATGAAGAAGCCACTGAGGAAACCTCTGACATGAATGGTAGTAATGATGATGAGACTGTTTATGGTGTTCCTGAGCAGGGGGAGCAACATCGTCAAGAGGAGCCAGAAGAGCCCCCATTAAGAAGGTCTGAGAGAGAGCACCAACCTTCTAAAAGATACCCTTCTTCAGAGTATATCCTGTTGACAGAAGAAGGAGAGCCAGAAAGTTTTCAGGAGGCACAAGCTCATAAAGACAAAGTTAAGTGGCAAGATGCAATGAAAGACGAGATGAAGTCATTGCAAGAAAATGACACATATGAGCTTGTGGAGCTTCCTAAGGGCAGAAAGGCCTTGAGAAATAAATGGGTGTTCAAGCTAAAGAGAGATGAAAATGGAGAACTTATGAAGTACAAAGCCCGACTGGTTGTAAAGGGTTTTGGACAGAAACAGGGCATCGACTTTGAGGAAATTTTCTCACCAGTGGTAAAGATGACTTCCATTCGTGCAGTGTTAGGTCTAGTATCTGTCCTAGATCTTGAACTTGAACAACTTGATGTAAAAACGGCATTCCTTCATGGTAACCTTGAAGAAGAGATCTATATGGTGCAACCAGAGGGATTTGAAGTGAAAGAAAAAGAAAACATGGTTTGCAAATTGAAGAAGAGTCTATATGGTTTGAAACAAGCCCCGAGACAGTGGTACAAGAAATTTGACTCCTTTATGATGAGTCATGGGTACCAGAAAACCAAGGCAGATCCATGTGTTTTCTTCAAAAGATTTCCTAATGGAAAATTTATAATCCTTTTACTTTATGTTGATGATATGTTGATTGCAGGACATGATGCTCTGTTTATAGCTATGTTGAAGAAAGAGATGTCCAAGATATTTGAAATGAAAGACATGGGTCAAGCACGCCAGATATTGGGCATGAAGATTACTCGTGACAGAAAGGCTAGGAGACTTTGGTTGTCACAAGAGAAGTACATTGAAAGGGTGCTTGAAAGATTCAACATGCAAGGAGCAAAGAAAGTAACTTGTCCACTTCCTAGCCATTTGAAATTGAGCAAGAAGTTGTGTCCATCAACAGAAAAAGAAAAGGATGAAATGTCAAGTGTGCCATACTCCTCAGCTGTAGGGAGTTTGATGTATGCAATGGTTTGCACTAGGCCAGATATAGCTTATGCAGTCGGTGTGGTAAGCAGATTCCTTTCTAATCCAGGAAAACAACATTGGGAAGCAGTGAAATGGATTCTTAGATATCTAAGAGGCACTTCCAATTTGTGTTTGAGTTTTGGAAATGGTGAACATGTGCTAGAAGGTTACACTGATTCTGATATGGCTGGAGATCTGGATCACAGAAAATCCACTTCAGGTTATGTGTTTACTTTTGCAGGGGGAGCCGTGTCATGGCAATCCAAACTGCAGAAATGTGTGGCTTTGTCAACCACAGAAGCAGAATACATTGCAGCCACTGAAGCTGGTAAAGAGCTATTGTGGTTGATTAGATTTCTCTTGGAGCTTGGTATGCAACAAGAAGATGCAGTTGTTTTCTGTGATAGCCAGAGTGCCATAGATTTGAGCAAGAATGCTACATATCATTCCAGAACTAAGCATATTGATGTGAGGTTTCATTGGTTAAGAGATGTAATAGAAAACCAGCAGATGAAGTTGAAGAAAATCCACACGGATAAGAACCCGTCAGACATGTTTACGAAGATTGTTCCAAAAGACAAGCTCGAGCTCTGTTGTCGGCTTGTCGGCATGAATACCAAGTGATGACTTGAAGATCGGTGTACCTCTCTCCGTGGGCTGGAGGGGGAGATTGTTGGGCCTTTGGGTCCAGCCCAATTAGGCATCTAATAAAATAAGCAAAACCCTAAGAATGCTGCTCATTCCATCACTTCTAGAGAGAGAAGCTATTCTGCAAAGAAGAGAAGAAACAGAGAAGAAGAAACAGAGGAAGAAGAAGAGAAGGAGGCAGTGGATCTCTTACATTTTCACCTTCAGGTTTTAAATCTCTTGTTATCTTATATCTAGACTAGCTTAAGTCTGGATGAATCTGGTTTTCTCTGTTTGTATGCCTCAACTTTGGGTTTAAAGTTGAGAAGAACATTTGTATATGTTTCTTGCTTATAGTGAAATTTGCTGATTGGCCCCGTGGTTTTTTACCCTCCAGGTTGAGAGGGTTTTCCACGTAAATCTGGTGTTGTTTTGTTCTGTGTTTGATCTTCTGTTCTTTATTACTTTGCTGATCTGCTAGTATGATTTGGTTGACTTGTGAAATTAATCAGATCAATTGATTTCAATAGGAAGTATTATTCAACTTGAAATTCCTAACAAATTGATGGGTTTATATTATATTATATTATATTCTCTATATCAATTACGAGCTAATTTCTTTCCACTGAGTTGCTAATTGCTGGCATCATTGATCCAGGTTCAGATTGGTTACATGTACATTTTATCTATCAATATTAAATATGTAATTGTCGCTTGAAATTAATTAGATATAATTGTGGATATATAATTAATGATTATGATTCAAGGAAACTGTTTTAAGAAAAACCTACATATAATCAATCTTTTTATTAGTGACTTTGATTGATTATACTTATTTAAGCCATTGTTTTTTCTTGGTAATTTCAATTTAAAATACCTAACATATAGGATAAGATATGGAAATGACATGGGACTCATTAAGTATTCAAAATTCAAATAGTTTTATTTTGATTGTTTACATTTGTTTTCTTCAAATTATAATTTCAAATATTTTTAATTTAAACAAAATTAAAAGAGAATATAAAGTAACATGTACTGCCAATGTAAATATACAAACTTTTAATTGTTCAGACAAGCATTATTTTATTTTGTAACAGAAAATAAAAACAGGAGTTATTGAATACACATTCTTGGTTAATGCTACGAAAATTATCATACTTATTCATCACAACAGAATTGTGCAGGTTCTTTGAAACTTTACTTATTTATGGGCCAGAGCTGATCAGACACTCTCATCCATCATATTCTGAGGCCACGGTTAGGTTAGGATCGTAGGATGTTTTTGTCTAGGATGGGATGGGATAAGAATCTTCTTGCTGTAATCACGATTAATTAATTAAGGAATTGAAAAAACTCTGGTGGTCGGTCATCTTCTCCGTTTGTCCGCCGAGATTCTGGTGTACTGTACAGGTCGTCGGATTAAACTTTCTAACCGGTGTGAATGTGTTCTAATTTACCAAAGGAACTTGAGATTAAATCAATTCAATTAAATCAAATTTGAGGAGATTAGGCAGAATGTTTTTTTTTTTTTTTTTAAATCTGAAAAAATCAAATTCAGTTCTTTGCCATTAATTCATACTTGTTCTACTTGTTCTTGATTTGGTTGGATTTATGGGTTATCTTAATGCATATTCCAGTTGGATTTGAGGCTAATTCGAAATGATTGTAAGAAAATAAAAAAAAATGGGATGAATGAAGAAGATGGCCACTGGTTAACTTTCATTGAGTGGATCAGTTCAATGGGAGCGGTTCGGTTCACACTTAAACCGGTTTGGTTTGGTTCAATCCTGAACCGCTTTCATACTTGGACCGGCCGATCTGGTTTAGGCTTAAGGCATGTTGTTTGAGAATTTCTTATTTTAAATTCATTTTCGATCTAAGGAGGCCTTAAATATTAAGAAAAAAATGACTCAATAATTTCCACAATTTATGAAACACAAAACTTAAGATTAAGGGTAATTTGGTCATTTGTCATATTTCACCTAACTTGTAGTTTCCATAACTCGTGCTTCAGATATCCGAAAAATATGAGGAAAATTTCATGACTATCCTCGAATTATTTCTGAATTTTCGATGTACTAACATAAATTTTTGGACACATTGCAGGTTTAAGTCATTTCTAACTCTTTATCGATTTTCGGTCTATATTTTACCACCTACGCCACATGTACTTTTGCTAGGCCTTAATAAACATTTTAGTTTTCTCATTTCTACTTCTTGAAGTGCGGAAGATACATATTTTAGTCGAACTTTCTATTCGTGGCCAAGACATTCCCTTCAAAGGGAGGCATCCAAATTGCATAAATAAAGGCAAAGTGTAGTAAGTTATTATGGACTCGAACTTGGACAATATAATCATCGTCTTGTCATCCATCATGTGAGCCATCTCCGTTATATAATAATAAGGCATAGGATCTTGAATGATGATATCATCCTCGATCATAGGCTTCGAGTTTACCATGTTCAGCCCATCTCTTTAAGTCCTGGTGTTGAAACAGAGGTCCTTTGACAAATGAGAGATTATATTAAGTTTGTCTTTAATCCTTATCTTATATAATCTTGTGTGAGATTTTTGTAATCCAATTAATTGCATTGGATTTAAATAATTTTGTGTGGATTATATGACATATTTGGCCTATAAATTTGTGTTCTTTTTTTAATAATCTATTATATCTCCCTTGTCCCCATCATGATGAGAGTGTCTTCCAATTTGGTGATATGTATGTTAATTTTGGTGGCTTATGGATCATCCAACTTCATTGTTGAAGCGGTTCCAAATCGTATGCCCTTAAAGTTTGAGGCTCTAGAGCAAGCAATTAAATTTAGATCTTATGGTAATATATTTTCTTATGCTAGTTTAATTAAATAATTTTTATTTGTATAGTATTAGTAGAAATAACTAATTATGTATTTGTATATTATATTGATAATTTAATTTGAATATACAGAGTGTCCGAGTCCTATTTGTCCTCATCATTGTTGCTTTTGTAACTGGGAAGCTAAACCAATGTTTTGTGAACGCTGCTGTGATGAATAAGTAATTGATTTTCATAGCATTAACGAAGAATGTGTATCTTGGTTTTATTATCTATTAAATCAATAATGTTTGTGTGAACAATAAAAAGTTTGTATATTTACATTGCCAGTACATGTTAATTTATATTCTCTTTCAATTTTATTTAATTTAAAAATATTTGAAATTATAATTGATGTTAAAAATTGTCGAACCTCGAGCTTTTTTGGGTCTAATTGATGTTAAAAATTGCCGAACCTCGAGCTTTTTCGGGTCTAAGGATTTTCGGGTGCTCAAATTATATAGTCTATTTTTTAAATTAAATAATAAAAAATAAATTCATGAATTAAGGTAGCTGAGATAAAGATCTATGTTTAAGAGATGCGAGGTCACACGTTTTCTACTTATAAAATAAACTGTTATTAAAGATCATTTATTTATTTTTTTCACATTTTAATTTATATCTTGATAGAAAGATTCACATTTAATACATTTGAATAAAATTACAATAGTCTAAAATATATGAATTAAGAATTTATAAAATATTTGGATTATGATCCAAAAATAATAATGAATCAAATTAAATCACAAATTAATTAATCTAAAATAGTATAATTAGATTAAAGAAATTATTTACATAATGAATAAATTACACTATAATTTGAATAATAGTTTCAAAAAATATAAACTCATACAAAATAAATTACGGTACAAATTATAATAAAATGTCAATTTTCCAAATAATACCAGTTGGCTTGTAATAAAAAATAGGCTTATTTAAACAAATCTTGTATAAATGTTTTAGAGTTGAATTATGTATTTAGTTTATAAATAAATAATTTTTAAAACTAGTGATTTGGATTACTACATTTTCTAAAGGGACTAATTAAAAATTAAAATAATTTTAAGCAATTAAATATTGTACAATAAATGTAGGGGATAATACATCTCTAAAGAAAGTATACTGGTTAATTCTTATCTTATATAATCTTTATATAATCTTGTGTGAGATTTTTGCAATCCAATTAATTACATTATATTTAAATAATCTTGTGTGGATTATATGACATATTTGGCCTATAATTTGTGTTCATTTTTGTTTAAATAATCTATGTTAGGATCGAGATAGCCGATAGGGGACTGAGGTCCAGCTAATCGGTAATCGCTTACAACACAACACAAATTGTAACTAATCCGATTAAAGACTAGAACCGTTCTTAACACTACACAGATTGTCACAGACTCTAGAAATGTCCGTTTCAATCTGAAGCAACGTATGTGATTCGGTTTGGAAGATATTTAGGAGATATCGGTTTAAGGAGAAATCCAGTTCGATTAAGGGAGTTATTAGTTATTTCGGTTGAGATTTTAGGTGTTTTGGTTCGGTTAGAGTAGGTAAGCCGGAATAACAAAATGAAAAACACGAGACAAGATTTTATGGATGTTCGGAGTTGAATCTCCTACGTCACCCCTTCTTCTCAAACAATGAGAAGGATATTCACTAAGTAGAATATTACACAACGCACTACACAATCCGAACGAGTCTTATTTATTGCTCGTCGGTTACACCACTCACACAGTGATGTAATACTTTTACACTTGGTAAAATACACAGATTTCTTCTTAGAACAATTTCACTTTTAGAACACAATAGCTATATGAAGTTATGATATTCTTCGGGCTTGATTATATAAAAAGCTTGATTGATTCTTGTTCGCGCGCGTTGTCTCTATTTTACTTTTCGTTCTTGGCTTCCTTTATATAGAGAATATGACAACGGTCATATTTCTCTCTCATTCATTGATTGGTCAGCCGAACCGGTCAGGTTCAGGTAGCGTGCACGCCTTGTCATTTTGGACATCTGGTAGACATGCATTAGCCGACCGCCTGTTTGAGAAGGTTGCGTGTGATCTTGGATAATTAATCATCATTGTTTTTGTTGCATGCTTCTGACTCGGATCACAGATCCTTTTTGTGTTCATTATCCAAGAAATTCATTACGTCATCTTTCATAGATTTCATCGATTTGAGTATTTTCCCGTTGACCTTAAGATCTTCGATTTTTGAGCCAGCCGGAAATATGCTTCGTCCGATTTTTCATTTGAGCTGATCCGGTTTAGAGAAGTAGTACCGTTTTTCTTGATTGTCCGGATCTCTTTGAGACAAAATGTCTCGACCGGTCTGGTGCGGTTACCTGCAAAGGGAACATTGAGACTGATTAAGTTCTATTGTCCGGTTAAAATTAATTTACTTAATTTTTCTAACCATCTATTATATATCCCTTGCCCCCATCATGATGAGAGTGTCTTCTAATTTGGTGATATGTATGTTAATTTTGGTTATATTATGGATCATCCAACTTCATTGTTGAAGCCGTTTCAAATCGTATGCCCTTAAAGTTTGATACTCTAGAGCAAGCTAGTAAATTTATACAACTTATAGTAATATATCTACTTATGCTAGTTTAATGAATTAATTATATATATATATATATAATATTAGTACAAATAACTAATTATGCATTTGTATATTATATTGATAATTTAATTTGAATATATAGATTGTCCGAGTCCAATATGTCCATTGCATTGTTACTCTCGTAACTGTAACTGGATAGTTAAACATGAGTTTTGCATAGGCTATTGTCATGAATAAGTGATGATTTCATAGTATTGATGGAGAAGGTGTATTCAATGGTTTTGTCTTGAATAAAATCAATAATAAAAAAATTATTGTAAGCGTGAAAATATAGTATACCTAATTTATAAATAATATTATTAAATTATAATAATATTTTGAATTTTTAAATTAAAAATAACCTAAAAAGAGATTAAAAATTAAGAATAAAATTAGAAATATAATTATTGTGATAATTAAACTCTAATAAGGAAATAAAATAAAAATCCAAAAATATTTTGAGGTTAAAATATTGTATTTATTTTACCCAAATTAAATCAAAGAACGGGCTTGGCTTATATATAAAGTATAATAGGTAAACTACTTATGTTTGACCTAGCAATGAAAGACTACGTGAGAGCGACTGTGGCAGAGTTAGTGTTGAAATACATCCAAGAAGCTCTCTCCCGATCAAGCTTGAACTAAAGGATAGACTGGGGAATCTGTTTGATATTGGAGTTCAATATGAATGGAAGCCCAATCGATGTACGTAGTGTAGCACTTTCACACACTCAACGAGCAAATGCCTTGTCAATAATAATATGAAATCGAAGGCCAATAACAATGTTCAGGAAGGTGATCTGAATGAATCTAACTAGGCTGCTAAAAATGTGAACATATCTGAAGTTAACATTAATGAGTGCACTGATGCTGATAGGATGGGTAATCAAATGCAAAAACAAACAAGGGTCAGAAAGAAGATCGTGAAAATAATGAAGTGGGTAAAAGTATAAGATGATCCTACTAAAGATGATCCTATCAATCAAGTTTAAAACATCGGTCCTAAGGATACTGTTTTTTCAAGAATAGGTCATGTTCAAAACGTCGGTCCTGATAATACTGGTCCTGGTCAAGGTACCGGTCATAATAAATCAGGTCCTAATCATACCGGTCCTGGAGTTACTCATCATGCTGATCCCAGTCATACTGGCCCTACTAACCTTGGTCATGTCCTCACTGTTCCCAGATCTACTAATGTCACTGGATTAGATACTACCGGTCCTGATGCAATTGGTACTACTAATGCTAGCGGTCCTGATACTGATAGTGGTCCTATTATTGCTGGTGATACTAATGTCGGTCCTAACTCCACCGGTCCTAATGTTGATCTTAGAACATGTTCTGATGTAACTACCGGTAATGGATCCAAATGTTCTGGTATTCAAAGATCTTTGGGACGTAGAATTGTTGGCCCTTATGAAGTAATCAAACCTAGTCTTGATCCTCACAGTTCCAAGAATGCAAGTAGGAATCGAAGATACGATTCATCAAAATTCGAAATGGTCCGATCCTTGGACTTAAAGCCACCTTTTGAGATTTTGACCAGGAGAATTCTGGACTAAAAAATATTAAAAATCTTGTAAATAATAAGGAAACTCTAGTGAATGATCCGGGGAATCTCGGGTTTTGCGAAATGAAGAAATTAAATGTAGAAGAAGATTAGTTGGTCTTGAATAAGATAGTGAGTCTTAGTTCTAAAGTGGGGCGAATTAAAATCGATTACAGACATGAATCTAGCCGTGAAAATGTTTAAATTCAGAAGAGACCTACTAAAAAAGAACAAGCTGAAAATCGAAGACAAAGAAGAAAGATTCTAGATCCAGAGGCTACTAACTCTATCATGGGAGAGGATGAGATGTATGAGATACACTCCTCATCGAGCAACAACAACATTCCATACAATCAAACTATTGCCATTGAAGATAGTGAGGCAAGTGATGCTTATAACTACTCTGAGGATGAGGTCCAAGATAGCCTTGAAAGTCAGGAACCCAACACTTATATCCATTCATAAATATAGTGACATGGAACATAAGGGGTCTCAATGACCCTCTGAAATACAAAGAAATCACAATGATCATTGAGAACCAAAAGATCACTATTATGGGTATTCTTGAGACAAAAGTAAAAATCTGGAACACTAACAAGGTTAGCAAGTTGTGTATTGATAGCAGTTGGGAAATTATTCACAATTCAAATGACAAAACAGGCAGAATCTGGGTTATCTGAGATAATAAAGTTGTTGAGTTCAAGACTCTCTTTCTAATGATCAAACAATCTTGGTTGAGGTCAAAGACAAAATCATCAGAATTGTGTTCCATCTTGCTATTGTGTACGGTAGTAACTCAAGCACTGATAGAAGACTAGTCTGGAATTGCCTTAGGAACTGGATTGGTAGTGCTAAATCTTGGGCTGTCCTTGGTGACTATAATGCAACAAGAAATGAAATTGATCGTAGCCCAGAATCTGAAATCACTCAGGATATGATTGACTTTAACGACTACATTAGAGATATGGATTGTATTGAGCCTACTAATTCTGAGAACTTTTTTATCTCGTCTTCTACAAGAGGAGATGAGCGAATAAGGAAAAGTAGGATTGACAAATGTTTGGTCAATGATAATTGGATCAACAAATTTCCGAGAAGTCAACTTCATGTTCTGAATCCTGGAATTTTTGATCATTGCCCGATTAAATTGTTCTAGGAAAAGAAGGAGAGATTCAAGAAGCCCTTCAAATTCTTCAACTTCTGGATGGAAATTGACAAATTCAAGGATATTCTTCAAAGTTTATGGTCTATAGATGTCAAGGGTTCCAATATGTACAGGGTTTCTGAAAAGCTAAAAATCTTGAAAAATCAACTCCAAAGCTTTGACAAGAAAAAGTTCAGCAATATCTCTAGTAGAGTTCTGGTTGCAAGAGAAGAACTGGAAGAGGTTCAGAAAAGGTTATTAAGGGATGATAGTGTTGAACAACTCAATGAGGCGGAGATAGATGCACTCGAAAACTTCAAGAAGCTGAGTATACTTGAAGAGCACTTTGTTAGGCAGAAGTCAAGATAGAGCTGACTTTCGTTGGGTGATAAAATACATCTTTCTTCTACAGGAAATGCAAGGCTAGAAACATGAGAAACAACGTGTGCAGGCTAAAGAATGATGATGACAAATATGTTCAGGGTCAGAAGGGTGTACAAGATCTGGCTATCAAGTTCTATAAGCAGTTAATGGGTACAATAAAGCAGCATCAAAGTCACCTAAATACCTTGTATCAAATTATCGATAGAAATATTTCTGTTGAGAATAGTCGCGAGTTAATAAGGGTTGTCACGAGGGTTGAGGTTAAAGAAGCTCTGTTTAGTATTGATGGGAATAAAAGCCCGGGTCCGTGATTTCAATGTGAAGTTCTTCAAAGACAATTGGTCGGTTGTGGATAAAGATATTACTGATGGTGTTTTGGAGTTTTTCAAAAACAGGAAGACGTTATAGCAATGGAATACAGCGGTCCTGACCTTAATCCCAAAACTGCGGTGCCCAAAAAAGTACAAGATTTCAGACCAATTTCCTGTTGCAATGTGGTTTACAAAATAATTTCAAAAACCATTTCTAAATGCTTTAAAAATGTCATAGGAAAAATAATAAATTTTAATCAATCTGTATTTATCCCTGGTAGAACAATGTCTCATAATATTCTTTTCATGTAGAGCCTTTTAAAAGGCTACGGGAAAAAGAAAAATATTCCTGAGAGTGACTTTTAAAATAGATATCAATAAATCTTTTGACTCTGTTAGATGGGAAGGCATTCAGGATTTTCTAGTTGTATCTTCTTTTCCTATAATTTTTATTGATTGAATTATGTAATGCGTTTCTTCATCCTGTTTTATTGTTAGCGTCAATGGAGTCCACGGAGGCTACTTCAATGGTGAAAACGGGGTAAGGCAAGGGGACCCCCTCTCTTCTTACCTTTTCGTAGCTATCATGGCGATCTTTGAGAGCATCTTCGCAATGTTCCAAAAGAACCGTCCATACATTTTCACCATTTCTGTGAGGTAGAGGAGGTAACCCATTTATGCTTTGTTGACGATTTTTTCATTTTAGTGCACGCAGACGTCGATTCCATTAAAACTATTATGGTTGCACTAACGTTTTTTCTAAGGTTACAGCTCTTACTATTAATGAATGCAAAAGTGTGGAATTTTATGGAGGAGTGAAGGACGAAACAAAGCATGACATATTCAACATCATGGACATTGCGGAAGGCAGCTTTCCCGTAAGGTACTTGGGGATTCCGTTAACCACGAAACAAATCGAGATCTCAAACTGCAAGCCGCTGATTGAAAAGGTAAAAAACATGATATCTGGCTAGGTGGTGAAGAAACATTCTTATGTAGGGAGGATCGAGCTTATCAAAACTGTAGTCATGGGAATAATTGGATACTGGGTGCAACAAATGGTTATTCCGAAGAAGGTAATGAAGGAGCTAGACACGCTAATGAGGAACTTCATTTGGGGCAGTAGCGGGAGAGGATGAAAGAAAATTAAATGGACTGCTCTCTATAAGTCGAAAGAAGAGGGAGGCATTGGCCTGAAAAACTGCGTCGAGTGGAACAAGACTATAACCTTCAAGCATCTGTGGGCATTTGAACACAACTAGGAATCATTATGGATCAAATGGGTACACACGCGATTTATGAAACAGGAAACCAATATCTGGACGTGCAAAATCAATGAAGGTATGAGCTGGTCACTAAAGAAAATTCTTCTAACTAAGAAGTGATATTGTAGACATTTATGACATTCGGCTAGGGGACGGGAAAGGCACTCTATTCTGGCACGATCCCTGGTTCGAAAACCAACCAATCATTTACAAAGAGGAGTTAAAAAATACACGTATAAGAAGGGACTACGTAGTGGCGAAAATTAGAGACGTAAAAGACGGGGACTGGAACTCGCTTTTGAGAAGAAATCCAGAAGGACAGAGGATACTGGATCACATCAGTAACATTCAACTCCGAGATAGACTCGACGTTCATGAATAGAATGCAGAAGACAATGAGAAGCTGGTCTCAAAGAGGATATGGGAGGTAATCCGAGAAAAAGTGCAGAAAGTAGAATGGGCTCCTCTCGTATGGTCAACCAAGATCATTCCTCGACACTAGTTCATCCTATGACTTGCCTTCTAGGAAAGACTAAGAACTCGTGACCGTATCAGCAAGTATATGAGCATCTCGGACGTGAGTTGTCTTCAATGCAACGGAAGTAAAGAAACCGTTGATCACCTGTTTGGGAGCTGTAGTATAGCATTGGAAATTTGGGACATATTTTCTAAAAGCCTGAAGCTGACCAGTTTCCCGAAGGAATGAAAAAAAATCAAAGAAGCAACACTACTCAAAGCCAAAGGAAACAGATTCGCAACAAACGTTTTCAAGTGCAGCTTTGGAGTAGTAGTTTACAATATTTGACAGGAACGTAATGCGAGACTTTATGGCAGAACCTGCAGAAGTGTTGAAGAATTATGGAGAGACATAGTCTCGGATTGTGGCCCAATTGCGAAAACGTGGAGAAAAGTTCCAAGTACGGAGCAGAATTGGAATTTACCGTTTACTGAAATCATTAGAAACGAAAATATTGTAATTAGATAGTTCATTTACGTTTTTTCTTATATTTAGAATGATACGACTTCAAAATCATTCTAGGTCTGTCTAGAATGATCTCTTAAACTCGTGGTTTTTTTCCCGTTTTTGGGAATTTTTAATGAAATGACGCTAACTCATTTTTCCCCAAAAAAAATCAAAGAATGGGATTGAAATTATTTAATTATGAATTTAAACAAAAATTATATATAATTTATGGCTTAAAAAATTTAAATAAATACTCCAAAATACCAAAAAATAAACATAAATTTTATTATGTTTCCAATTTTTTTTTAATTTTTGATAAAGAAAAACGCAAGAAAGTGATTAAAATTCGATTTCAAATAAGTCTTTTATTAAAAATATAAACTGATAATCCTGTAGAGCCGAAATTATTTTTAATTGTTGAAGTAGGATTCTGGGGCATCAGATCAGCGCTGTATTTTCATCTAGTGCCCAAGAACACGCCACGCACCCCGCTGTAGAGGAAGAACGAGTGCGTCCAGTCCACATCAGATCAACAAAGGGATGTCAAACCTGTTAGTTGAAAACGACCAGCGCTGATGGATCTCCAACGAAATGCAACATCGCGTTTCGATTAAACGAAACGACGTCATTTAGTTTGTCTTTTCCAATCGAATAGGGAGAACGCCGGAGGCCGCGCTCGACGCCGACGATTCTTCCAGAAGACCTATCTCCGCCTTTTGCCGTCCTTATCCTCCGAAATTTCAGCATTGTACACGTCTCCTCTCCGCCATCATATTTCCTAGGCTGCGAAGGCAAGACCTATCCCTTAGTTAGGCTACAGAAGTAAAATTAGAAACGAAGAAGAACAACTTCAATAGCCAAATCGAAGTTGAATTCGACTTCGATTGACCAATCTAGCTGAGTATAAATAATCCTTAAGTGTTGGGTTTTCAATCCATCAAAAACAATCACATCTTATAGTCCACTTCAAAGAATCAAGATTCCAACAAGAACTGATTTTTTTTAATATCCTCTTCGGCGATCAAAGTTTTGATCCTGGCTTTGGGAAAGCTTCCCACACATCTTTGGAGTGTTCTCCAAGTGTTAGTAAGCTTCCAGATCCTTTGTATTTCAATGTATAATTGAAAATTGATTTTTATTTTCTAGCTTGATCGGGGTGATCTGTTCTAGGGTTTAATTTTTCTTTGCTTAGAATCATTTCTTAGATGATGCATGAACTTTATGTTGAAAGAGTTTTGAATAAATCAACATAAACTAAAAAAACAAAAAAAATAGTTTGTAAATCTGGATTTTTGAAATTGATGTTCTTTAGCTTTTGGCTTGAATTTTGATTCAAATAGTTGTGTAACATGTTTGTAAAACATGTATGGATGATTTCCAAATCATTATTTAAACGTCCCGATCATGTTTGATCCAACTGAACTTTTTGAAAAATAAACTTTGAATTTTGGTATTAAATCTGTTATAAAGCTTAAATGATGTTCTTATTTTGGTTGTGTTCAACTATATATGTTCATCATTTCAAAGCTGTTGGAACAAGAATTAGGCCATGAGATAGCCTAATTCAAAAGATCCCAAATTTTGACCCAAAAACGGTTTTGAGAAATTGATCTTTGTAGATATCGATTGATCGTGATTAGGGTTAGGGTTATGTCTTTTAATCCCCACAATCATATGATTTGGTTATAGCTTATAGCTCATGATTTCAGCCTTCCAGGTCCACGAGCGAGAAAACTAGACCTGGGGTCGAGCCTCCCAGGCCTAGGACCGAATAGCCTAAGTTTGGACCGAGCCTCCTAAACCCCAGGACCGAGTCTTTTGGTCCTTGAACGAGCGTCTAAGCCCCGATTCAGACCTTCTCGGTCTAGACCGAGCCTGTCCAAGCTTGGAATGGAAAAAATAGACTCAAACCTTAAGACTTCGGTCATAAGGCCTATTTGGTTCCAATTTTTAAAATCCAATGTAATTTTGGAACCCCAATCCATTTTCAAATAATTTTGAAAGGTCATAAAATAATATATAAATATTTTTGGGATATTTACTAAACAAATATTTTTTTAAGGCCCCGTTTGGAATTTATTTTTAAATTCTAACAATTTTTTAATATTTTCCAGGGTTTTCTACTCGGTTTTATATTAGCGCAATCACAGGTACGTCCTTCTAAATAAATTTATGCAATTATTTATGTCATTTAAACATATCCTTGTTTAGGACCTAAAACTACTAATCAAAGGAAATAAATGTTATAAACAAATCTTGTAATAGCCAGACTTTTACTTAAAAAAATAAAATCGTCATTTGACGAGCGCGAATGATATAGTGCGAAAGCCCTTTCCCAGACGTAATCAAAAATTGAACCCCTTATAAAACTCTAGTATAAAGTACCTTTATACACCTACATTTTACTGATTTTTCTAAAATCATTTGGTGAATCTGTTTTCAAATAAATAATCTTTTAAAGTAATTATGTTTGATTAAGTTAAACCGGGTTTTAATCAAATTATTATTTGATCCCCATATTATTAAAATTTAAATAAAATTAATTATTTTTATATGATTAATTTCTAAAGCCCCCAGGTATTTTAAAAATCTTTTAAAAAGATGTTTGATACGCAAATAAAGGTTAAAACGCAACAAGCCTCGAGCCACCTCGGGTCTCCCCTGTATTGTCATGTGTCGTCTAGACACGTGCTAAGCAACAAAAGGGAATCTCCGGGGGTTACAGATTTCTTGGTGACTCTATTGGGGATTTTATTTTTAATTTACAAATAAACAAAACTCTAGCTATATAATTTTTTTTTGTAACATTTAAAGATCCTTCACAATAGCCCACCTTGTAGGGTTCATCACCTCAAAGGGTACTTATGCTTTATCATAATAATTTCCAAAAATCCAAAACGTGTATATCACCTGTGATTACATGAATAAGTACTAGTTCAGAATTCTATACTTCTACGAATTACCTGAAGACCCATAATACTGGTTTCTGACCGAGAGATGTTGCAGGAGAAAAAACTAGGAACCCAGAATGGATCCCTCCTTTCGGCTTTGATACATCCATCAGGATGCGAACTTCGCGACGGTGGTGAGATATTCCAACCCAAACCTCAACTAAACTTTATCACACAAAACCTAGTCACTTTACCCAACCGTTGTTTAACGTGCCTAAACAACAAAGCCTCGACAAGTCAACATGTACGTGCTTATTTATAATACATTCATACATCTATAATAGATATAATAAACATCTCTAAGAATATTTGTTTTATCATATTCAAACGACATGTTTGTCAAGTTGATTAAACGATCACAAATGTCTCTTCTAGAGAACAAAGATATGTTCCTCTGGAACCACCATTTCCACGAAACAGATTGGTACTACCGAGTTTACAGTCTAAGTACTGCTCTCAAATACACCCACTTCCAAAAGCATCATAACTTCATGATGGAGATGCGAAAATGGGATCTAGTGCATAAACCCTTCATGTTATGAGATCGCCAGATCTATCCAACCATCAAAGAATTTAAAGCAATCATGATGATCGATGACAAGAACATCATAAGGCTCAAACCTTACACGGAGTCCATGTCCCTTCGACGCCTAATCCATGAAAAATTTGGATATACGAAGACCATGACAGACATGATCTTGGCAAAAACATACTTGGACCTTCCACTCTAGGTAAACCTGGCCACTTAGACCGAAGAAATCCCACTAAACATTAGTACCTCCCTACTCACCATGACAATCATGACTCTCTCCATCAGGCAACCGCACAACATCCTCCAAAGTGCAAGAAGTGACTTACCACCTCAGGGAAGGAAATAAGGATCCCACTGAAATCATCATAGCTAAGACATTGCTAGGTTTAAACGAATCCTATTTGACCTACTATCTCAACAAGAGAGGGGCTCCAATAATTCTCTACATTTTTCTCTTGGAAAAGATGGAACGAATAATTCATGTATTTCCTAACAATGTGATGAGTGTTTCCCTCCAATACCGACGCATTAGGAGTGCCAAGCTAGAAATGCCCTTCAATGACAACGATTCCATACGTGAACTACTACCATGGTATGATATTAATAAAATGGTATATCTTATAGAGGATCAAATCATAATCATGCTTATGGGTCTCGAATGGGTCACTTCTCACTACACCATCGAGCTTTTTAAGCAATTCGAGCAAGACTGTATGCCTCCCTATCGTGACTGCATGGTCCCCATAGACAAGCCCATTGAACACAACGACTTTGCAAATTACCTTGAACTGTGGAACACCACAGTCAAGATGAGCATTCTGAAAGACATGAACAATAATATCGACCAGATCATTGATGAGTTCCGACATCAGCAAGAGGAAGAAGAGAGTGAAGATTCTATCACCTCTACCTACTACAGTTGAACTCGCTCCCCCTGAAGAGGAACTCTAAGTTTTACCCCTTTTGTATAAACGACAAAACTTAAAAAGCATAGTATAATCAGTTAAAAAACCCAGTACTCATAAATTTTGAACTATGTAAATTCAGAAGTTCTTTAAAGCGAGTATATAAAACACTTATGAGATGTTTAAGCTAAGTCATGTTATTTGCATGTGCATTTTTCTCTTTTTTTACAATGGCAATACTTCCTTCTTCTGTTATCGCAATCATCAATGATGTCCATGCTGAATGATGTCGAGCTGGTCCCCTAGATCGATAACTTTAATGCTAATAAATGAAATTATCAAACTTATGATCTCATCCCCATTATGAGGTTCATAAACATCAAAGTAAATCCAACCTTCATGATAGAGATGCAGCAAAGGTTGAACCTTGACAAACGAACATACTTCATCGGTGAAAGATTTATGTTCCCAATTAGAGAGGATGTCGAGTTATCCTCATGACAATAAAAGTGTCTTACATTTAAGACCGTTTATAGACTTAATGTTCATTAGAAAACTCTTACAAGAATAGTACAGATACTATAAAGAAATATCTGATATTATCATTGCGAGCACGCACATCAATTTCCAGGCTTGGGCCGAAATGGAAATAAAAGATAGAGAGATCCCTCTAACATCGGGATCATCTATGATAACAATGTGAGTCTTACTGGCTCATTTCTTCCTAACACCAACATATAATAATTCCTCCTTAAGAATCATTGAAGTAGAACATCAAATGCGAAGGGGAAACAAAGATTCTTATAGTATTATTCTAGTAAAGACACTAATGGGCCTAAAAATGATTCATTCATGTCTCCTACTATGAGTAAAATGGATTCCCCCTTAATCCTCTATATCTGGTTACTTAACAAGCTCAAGTGTATGCCGTTAGTTCTACCTAATGGCATCATATCCCCTTTTATCCAATAGTGAAGAATGAGGGAAGCCTCTCCTGAACTTCCGGTATAGGACAACGATGAAATATGGAACATCCTTCCATGGTATCCCATAAATAAAATGACTTTTCAAAAGTGTGGCATTTTATGGAGGCGTGAATGACGAAACGAAGCAGGACATCTTCAACATCATGGGAATCAAGGAAGGCAGTTTTCCCATAAGGTACTTAGGAATTCCGTTAACCGCGAAGAAGATCGAGATTTCACATTGCAAGTCGCTGATTGAAAAGGTAAAAAACACGATATTTGGCTGGGCAGCAAAAAAACTTTCTTATGCAGGGAGGATCGAACTTATCAAAACCGTGGTCATGGGCATAATTGGCTACTAGGCGCAGCAAATGGTCATTCCGAAGAAGGTAATGAATGAGCTCGATACACTGATGATGAACTTTATCTGGGGAAGTAGCAGAAGAGGAGAAAAAAAAGTCAAATGGACCTCTCTCTGCAAACCGAAGGACGGGAGGCATCGACTTGAAGAACTGTATCGAGTGGAACAAGGCTCTCACCTTCAAGCATTTGTGGGCTTTGGAACGCAATTAGGAGTCATTATGGATCAAATGGGTGCATACGAGGTTTATGAAATACGAAACTAGCATCTGGACCTGCAAAACTCATGAAGGTATGAGCTGGTCTCTAAAAAGATTCTTAAACTAAGAAGCGATATTACAGATCTTTATGACATCCGACTAGGGGACGGGAAAGACACTCTATTCTGGCACGACCCCTAGTTCAAAAACCAGCCTATCATCCACAAGGAGGAGTTTCAAAATACTCGCATCATAATGGACTGCATAGAAGCGAAAATCAGAGACATTAAAGACGAGAATTGGGACTCACTCCTAAGAAGAAATATAGAAGGACAGAGGATACTTGATCATATAATTAACATACAACTACACGACAAACCGGATATTCATGAATGGAAAACTGAGGACAATGGGAAGTTGGTATCGAAGAAAATATGGGAGGTAACCCAAGAAAAAGTATAGAAAGTAGAATGAGCTCCTCTTGTATGGTCAACGGAGATTATCTCTAGACACCAGTTCATCCTATGGCTCGCCTTCTGGGAAAGACTCAGCACTCGTGATCGTATCAGCAAGTATATGAGCATCCCAGACACGAACTGTCTTCTATGTAGAGGAAATGAAGAAACCATAGATCACATATTTGGGAGCTACTGTATTACTTCAGATCTTTGGGACTGAATCTATAAAATCCTGAAGTTGATCAATTTCCCGAGCAAATGAAATGAAATCAAAGATGCAGCACTACTCAAAGCCAAGGGAAATAGATTTGTAATAAGCGTGTTAAAGTGCGGCTTTAGAGTAGTGGTGTATAACATTTGTCAAGAACGGAATGCAAGTATATATGGCAGAACCCGCAGGAGCGTTAAAGAGTTATGAAAAGATATTGTATCGGATTGCAGCACCCTCGCGGGAACGTGGACAAGAATTTCAAGCACGGAGCAGAACTGGAATATCTGTGGGAACTGGAATTTACCGTTTTTTAAACTCACTAGAATTGAAAGCATTGTAATCAAATAATTCATTTGCGTTTTTAGCTTTTTAGTTTTTATTCAGAATGTCACGACTTCAAAATCATTCTAGGCCTGTCTAGAATGATCTCTTAAACTCGTGGTTTTTTCCCATTTTGGAGAATTTTTAATGAAATGACGCTAAGTCGTTTTTGCCAAATAAATAAATAAATAAAATGACTTTCATGATGGATGAAAAATCAATGATCAAGCTCATTAGTTTGCAATGGGTCACGTACTACTGTACCCATGGCTGTTCAAGTTTTTCAGCTACAACTACATCGAAGATGCCTTCGCGGTGGATAAACCTATCGATCGTAAGACCTAAGCAGGGTATCTCGGAACATGTAATGATGCCTTCCAAATGAACATCCAGCCAAAACGATGAAATATCCGGACCACATCCTCAAATAGTAAGAAAGAGTTCATGAGGTGGAAGAAGAAGAAGAATTGGATATCGGAATAGCCTATGTCTGGACTTAAAAGTTTTTACTTTTCATCAAGAACTTTTTCCCTTCTAGACTCTTTGTAAAATATCAACAAAAGAGTCTTGTTTATAATAAATTTCACGAGTATGTTTATACACAACTCTATGTTTGTCTTAATCGAATCATAAAAGAGATCATCATTATCTAAGATTCATATCATTGTGCATTTGTATCACTGTGGAGCTTTGGGATCGTTTTGCAAAGAGTCTAGAGTTGATTAGTTTCCCGAAAGAATGGAAAGAAATCAAGTAGATAGTTGTACTCAAATTCAAAGGAAATAGATTAGCAACAAACATATTCAAATGTGGCTTTGGAGCAATGGTCTACAACATATGGAAGGAGCGAAACAAAAGAATTTATGGCAGAACCCGTAGGAGCATTGAAGAGCTATGGAGAGAAATAATCTCGGATTGTGGTGCCCTCGTGGGAACATGGAGGAGAATTCCAAACACGGAGCAGAACTGAAATGTATGCAGAAATTGGAATCTACATTTTATAGAAATCACTAGAATTGAATGCATTGTAATGAGATAATATGTTTACATTTTTAGCTTTTTAGAGTTTATTCAGAAATTGTTACGAACTCAAAATCGTTTTAGGCCTGTCTAGAATGATCCCGTAAAACTCGTGGTTTTTTTCCCCTTTTTGGGAATTTTTAATGAAATGATGCTAAGTCGTTTTCCCCAAAAATATCATTGTGCATTTACATTTGTACTTTTTCACATCTACAAACCTTTATCTTTTTTCTATTCGCCAATCGAATTCGTAGTCTACTTCTATAAGCCTTTACGGCCCCACGAAAAAGAGATCCAAGAATTGGACATTTTATGCACCAAGAATGGCCGAAGAAACTCCAATAATTTATAAGGTTACGGTATCTCTAACTGAGTTTACTGAAGTAAAGGCTACTCTTTAACAAGTAACCGAACACTTGGAAATATTAACAAATTTAATGATCGAATCTGCCATTTCTGTTCAGGATCAGTCATCCTCCTCAAGACAGCCACAACAAACGGTCCCACCTATAATCTCAACAATCATGATTGACCTTCAAACTCGTCGTAACATGGAAGAAACCTCTCTCTACGAGAAGCCTGAAGACAGTGATAATAGGTCAGTAAAAACTCAGCCAGAAGCCGCTGATGACCCCAACGTCCAAGAAGGCGCAAACCTTACAATTATTCCTCCTACGGAATATGAGGTCCAAATTGCTCAATTGAATGTCAATTAAGCCAAGTTTCAAGAATAGTTAAATCAGCAGACCAAAGATAGCATTAATAAACACCATAATTAAAAAAATGTTATGAAAACTGTCGAACGAACAATCATCCCATTTGGAATAAAACTGTCATCTTTATCAAAGTACGTAGGCAATAGTGACCCTACCACTTTCTTCCAAATATATATAATGGCTATGACCCCTTTATATCTAAAAGAACCGATAAACATCCATCTATTTCCACATTACTTAGGTGGTGCAACCTTGTGTTGGTATCACCAGAAGAAGATAACATATCTTAAACTATTGATGAACTCGCATAAGCCTTTATAGAACGATTCAACATGCATCTCATCTTATAACGTCCTGAGAAGAAGCTCAAGAACATGAAATAAGGTGAGAACGATAAATTTTCGGTTTTCATCGAAAGGTGGAAAGTTGTTGCTAAGGAAATCGATTCTTTACCTAATGAACAAAGACAAATCGATATGATTTTGGATAATATTAACGGTCGATATTCTGTTGGATTTGCCGTTAAAACCTTTCAAAACAAGAAGAAACTTCTCAAAATGGGTTTGCCGTTAAAACCTTTAAAAAGAAAAGAAATGAGGGGAAAACTGTGAAGACATATGTTGTTTGTCCACGTCCTCAAATAAAGGACAAAACTAAAGTTCACCGGGTCACAACTGCCTAGAAAGTTCTAACCTCTCCTCATCCAAGTTCGAGCAAACTTGTGTTGGCTAAGACAAATGTCCCAACGACATCTAAACCGCCAATGCCAAGAGTCTCAAGGCCTCCCAAAACTTTTGATGACTTGGGTATGACCCTAAGTCAATCCCTTACTCTCCTCCAACAAATAAATCTAATCAAACCCCTAACTCTAAAAGAGGGTAAAGAGTTCCTCGGAAAATTCGAAAGTGCATGGTGCGCATACCATCAGATAAAATGTCATTCTATTAATAATTTTAATTCACTTAAGCATCAATGTGAAGACTTAATCGATCAAAAGATCATTCCTAAACCTAAAATCGTGAAGAATTAAATACCCAATCACTATGTGAATGTGATCTGCGTGAACGAACCTATTGACAATCTTCAAGTTAATATAGTCAATCTATGGCCCAAAAAGGAGGATCGAAGAATTCCACCTCCACCGTTGATGTCTCAAAATTGGTGGATTCCCGATAATCCCAACACTGATTCTCTAAGAATAGATATTTCAGAAGTCTTAGCAACCCGAAGTGGTTCAAACTTCCAACCCATTTTTATGAAAACAAGCCCAAAGCTCAAAACCCCGACGATAGTCTACTTACTCCACTAAAGAAGGCGAATGTCAATATTTCCACAAAGGAAATCCTGAAGTATTCTCTAGAACACGGGAAGGTTATGTTGAATGAGCTAAGAAAAGCTAGTGTATTAGTCAACACAACTCCTAAAGAATCTGTTGGAATCATTTCAGCAACTTCTCAAATCAACTGATAGGTTTCGTGGACAAAGATCTACCTGCTCCTGACGAAACCCATGTTAAGGCACTTTACATTTTTATAAAGATAGTTGAGAAAGTCATTCCCATGACTCTAATCGATAATGGTTCGGAGCTGAATATATGTCCATGGAAGACTCTCCAAGAAGTCGACATTTTTGCTGATAAAGTCATTCCATCAAGCCTATGTGTTTGAGGCTTTGATAATTCTCGTCGAGAAATCATGGGTAGTTTCCGAACAACGATTTATGTAGATGATATACCATTCGAGGTATAATTCTGTGTAATAAATATGCGACCATACAACCTAATTTGGGTGACCTTGGTTGCATAAGGCTAATGCTCTAGCCTCTATTCTACATCAAAAAATACGATTCATGGTTAACGGTAAACTCATCACCATAGAAGGTGAGAAGTACGTCACGACCATCGTTGGTTCCATTCATTCCTACAATCTAGAGGTTGAGTTAAGTAGATTCGATATATGTCTGATATTTAGGCAATGCCAAGATTTATCTCACCTTCCTGACTTTACACCATGCAATGTCATGCCCATGTGTCTCATGCAAAAATTGGGATATTTCCCAGGAATGAGTTTGTGACCAAATGCTATTGGCATGCTTTTTTTCCTTGGTCTTATTACGCCTCAGATAACTTTGGTATCGGATATACTTCGACATGGTATGAAGGTTCTAGAAAAGATAAATATCTAAGCAATATATACATATTTCTCCAACCTTAAATGAATAGTTTGTGCGAGAAGTGGAAACCACACTGTGTTTTGATTTTCCCGAGCCATTCTTTAATCAAGATTTGCAAACCCGCTCTCTAGGTTTCGAAATCTTTTTATATTGTTATTCATCATAATTCATCTGTTAATATGATTAGGAAAATGACTGCTTATTAGCACGAAACTCTGAAAAAGCTGGTCAGAAACGCTCCCTTTATGACGAAAAAGATTGGGATGATGAAGGCTCTTGTAAGATAAACTCCACAACCCTACCAACATCTAATAAAGCTCCTATAATCAACCTGAGACTTGATGACTACGACACTTCCCTTTCTAACTGTGAAAAAGTGTCTGATGTTATAATAAATAAAGAAGTTTGTAATGACAATCCTAATGGGATGTCTTCATCTTTTTGTAATAAAGCATCCAATAAAATACTAGAGTACAATTTCGAATATATGTCAAATTATGATATTTCTTTTCAGTCTGATATTAATTTTGAAATGAAAAACTTCTTGGAAAAGAGGACGAAATCGTTTCCGCCTCTAAAACAACAGTCGAAATAAACTTTAATACGGTTGATGATCCTCAAACTGTATTAATTAGACAAAGCGTTAGTAATGACGAACGTCATGAAATGGTAGAATTGTTAAAGCCTAATAAAGATGTGTTTTCCTAATCTTACGAAGATATGTCTGGTGTAGATTTTATCATTGTTCGACATCAAATTCCCCTCTATCGCGAGGCTAAACCTGTCAAATAGAAGTTAAGACGAATGAAAATTGAAGTTGTTGCCAAGATTAAAGAGGAAGTTCAAAAACAGTTGGAAGAAAGATTCATTACAACTATGAACTATCCCACAAAGATAGTGAATGTGGTTCATGTCTTAAAGAAATACGGAAGGATGTGTGTGTGTAGACTATCGCGACCTGGACAAATCCAACCCTTAAGATAGTTTTTCTTTACCTCATATCAACATTTTGGTCAATTATGTTGCTGGCAATCAACTATTGTCTTTCATGAATGGATTTTCAAGATATAACCAAATCCAAATCATTGAAGAAGACAGAGATAAACCACATTTATCATAGAGGTAGACACATTCTATTTCAGGGTCATGCCCTTCAGTCTCAAAAACATTTGGGCTACTTACCAAAGAGCAGTCACCATGATCTTACACGACATGATCTACAAGGAAGTATAAGTCTACATAGACAACATGATTGTGAAATCTAAAGATATCTAGGGTCATATTCTCAACTTAGATAAATTCTTGTAGAGAATTAGGAATACCGACTTCGGTTAAACCCAAAGAAGTGTGCGTTCGGAGTCACCGTTGGTAAAATGCTAAGATTTCTTATTACCCAACAAGGAATATAAATATACCCATCTAAAATCGAGGAAATTACGACTATGCCTATCCCTCTAAATGAAAGAGAAGTCCAGGATTTCTCATCAAAATTCAGTTCATTAGTCGGCGCATTAACAAACTGACTCTCACTTATGATCCTCTTTTTAAGTTATTGAAAAAGAATCATAAATTTAAGAGTGGTGAAACTTGTCAACAATTATTTGACAAAACCAAAGACTATCTACAGTCACCATGGGTCCTTATGTGTTTAAGGCCCGACGTTCATTTAATTCTCTACCTCATGGTGACAAATTAGGCTATGGTTAGCCTGTTGGCTCAAGAAAACGAGAATAAACTCAAGATCGTCCTTTACTATCTGAGCAAGAGAATGACTAGATGCAAATTAAACTATTCGACACACAAGAAAGTGTGTTGCGAATTTGCATGGGTCACCAAAAGACTAAGACATTATATGCAAGTCCACCCTATCATGTTGGTATCTAGATTGGATCCAATCCATTATTTGTTTCAGCGAACGCTGCTATCGCCTAGACTCGCTAAATGGATGATGATGATTTCTGAGTACAATATTACATATACGATTTAGAAATCTGTTAAACGTAGCATTTTTGTAGACTTCTTGGTAGATCAACCCATCACGGTCAAGTCTTCCAACGAAATTGACTTTCCCGATGACACCATAATGTATGTCTCTTATGACACATAGAATTTAATGTTTGATAGAGCTTCATCTAAACATGAATATGGAATTGGAATTCTCTTGATATATCCCAAGGGAACTTATAATGTCATCTTTATTAAGTTAGAATATTCTGTAATCAACAATGAGGCAGAGTATGAGGCATGTCTCTGTGGTCTCAAAATATCATATGAATAAGGAGCAACCAAACTAGACGTAGTTGGAAACTCTAACCTAGTTATATCCCATGTTAATGGAACATGTAAAGTCTTAGTTAAAATCTTAAACCCTATCATACTTTCTACTCTAGTTTATCGACAAGTTGATCACGTGTCTTTTGTGCACACGCCAAGAAGCCAAAATCTCTTTGCCGATACTTTAGCTACGCTAGCAGCTATGACCCAAATCCCTGTTAGAATTAAGGTAAAACCTTTGAAAAAATTGGTAGAAATAGAAGCCCAATTTCGAAATCATAGTGGTAACCTCCATTCAAGTTCCCACCAAACCATGGTTCGATATTCTTCAAAAATACATCGAGTATGGAGAATATTCGTCCCATTTCCGAGCCAAAGAACGAAGAGCCCTGCGCCAATATTCCACCAACTATGCTTGGATAGTTAACAATCTATATAGACGGTTTTTTGATGGTCAAAACATGCTCAACGTCGATGGTCCTGAAGCACGACAGATCATAGATGAAGTACACGCAGTAGTATGTGGTCCACATATGAATGGATTAGCCATTGCCAAGAAAATACTTCGTCTCGGATATTATTGGTAGAATATAGAACAAGAATGTTTCAGCAATATAAAAAGTTGTCACCAATGTCAGATTTTTGTTAATCTAAAGCATACTTTAACATCTTTGCTTTATAGTATGACATCACCATGGCTATTTTCTACATGGGGAATTGATTCCATTGGGAAAATTTATCCGCATGCATCGAATGGATATAAGTTCATACTTGTAGTCATCGACTATTTTTCTAAATGGGTCAAGTCAGCATATAATATTCTGAAATCTACTCAAGTGACAAAGTTCATCCGTATCAACATCATCATCAGATATAGAGTATCTCATGCCCTTATTTCAGTTAACAGAAGACATTGATAGGGAAATGTTTTATCATTTCTCAAATAGTTCAAAATTGAACACCATAAATTATCGCTCTATCGACCCCAAACTAACGGCGCGGTCGAAGCGGGTCGAAGCGGCTAACAAGAATGTGATTAGGATCATCAAAAAGATGACCAACACATACAAGGATTGTAATGAAAAGTTGTCATTTGCCTTATGGGGATATCGTACGATTGCTCGAGCATCGATAGATAAAACTCCCTATTATCTGGTATACGGTATGGATGTCGTGCAGCCTATCAAGGTTGAAATCCTTACATTAAGAGTTCTTTTAGAATCCCAAGTCATTGAATAAGACTAGGTAAATTCTCGTTATGACTAGTTGACATTAGTAGAAGACCACAAATTGGATGCATTATGCAAAACTTAGGCTTACCATAAATGAATGGCCAATACCTTTAATAGAAATGTCAAACCCATGAATCTAAAAAAAGTTGACTTTGTGCTCAAATGAACCCGAGAACTGTTAGATCCTAGGAGAAAGTTCTGAACATGATGGAAAGGACCCTTCCTAATTAAGAAAATTTTGTTTGGAAGTGCAGTTCACCTATCTACAGTTAAGGTGAAGAGTTTATTGCTCCAAAAATCTAGACGAACTAAAACGATATTATGTGTAATATCATTTGTGCAAAACGACGGCTCACAATCCAGCCTTACTAGGATTAAAACAAAATCATTTCCCCGCCTGGATTGGACTAATTGACTTCTAGTATAATATACCTACATCTTAATCCCAGAAGTTAGTCCCCATCTTGGAATGGACTAAACAATCTTTAGTTTTGTATAACTATGTCACATCAATTCATGGGAGAACTGTGTGAGACCTGATTCTTTCAAAGGAAAACAAAGAATATATATCAAGGACAAAAGGATGATACGTAGGCAGCCTATATGTAGGTGCGGTCTCAAAATCAGAAATAAATAAATGAAGGAATAACTATTCATAGTTCTGTCTAACATAAAGTCTAAAGACAATAGGAACCATGGCTCTTTCCCCAATCGGTGACAATGATTTTAGGAAATAAGTAGGGGCAAAAGCTAAGAGTTGCTTTGTTAATCTAATAGTGATTAATCTCCCAAATATGACCCCGAGTTTCTAGAAAACTTTAATCGATGGATATCCTTAAAGAGTTTGTTTTCGTGCTACACAATTATCCAGAAAATTAACCCCCGTGGAAGTCTTTTGAAAAAAGAACTAGAATAATCCCCAAAAGCTAAGTTAAAGCAGCAATTTGATAGAGGACTTTCATTTCCCTTTGTACAAGAGAGCAGAGAGAAATACACTCAAGACTTCATTAAAACTATACATATATGTATAATAAACTTCCCATATATGTTGAAATGAAATCACCGTTTATACTCACTCGGGTGGTTGTCCTGATGACTATTGCAAGATCAAAACGTATCAATTCCATAGATATACCTCGGGAACCAAAAAAATAATATATATATATATAAATGCTCTTGTGTAGGTTGAGGGGTTTAAATCACCGTTTATGCTCACTCGAGTAACTGTCTCGATGACTATCACAAGAGCAAAATGTATTGATTCCTCTATATACACCCTGTAAGCGAAACAAAAGAAAAAAAAGAAAATTCCCGAAGCTATAAAGATGAAGCTCTCTCTACAACTATGCCAGGAATAATTGAACTTTCGAAGGATTGCGGCCCACGGCAAAAACAACCAGAAATATAGTTGAACGAGACCCCCATGTCTCGGTCACCTTCCTTGTGAGTTAAGAGTTTTGATAATCGTATGCACAAGATTAGATATATCATCTATATCTTAACAATGGAGAAATAGGAACTCGGGCTCTTCAAGCGAGATAATATCTCCTTATTGTATAAATGCTTGTATCTTAACCTCCGAACATATTTCGAATCCAAGTCTCCATGATTCGTGGATAGGATCAAGGTTTATTCTATTTTCAAACATTATTTGAAACAGAATTGGGAATGGTCCATTCCCTAGAAATAACAAAAAAACGGTTGATATTTCACCCAATTGTGAAGGTCACTTCGTAAAATAAAAAAGAGAAATTGTTATGTTGAAATACTCCCTAAATGATAAAAGTCTCTTAAGAATCGACGATTTTAACCCAGTTGCGAAGGACATTTGTCAAAACCAAATGAGATAAGTTGTTAATTAGAGTAGCTCTTCTCATAAACAATCCCCAACTATATTTTTTCAACCACCTGTGAAAGTCACTTTGTATAAAGACCTCTCCAAATATCAATCTATTGATAGGCAGAAGCCCTATAATAATAGGCATCAACATGGATTATTGTTGTAACCTATACCCTCAAATTTATTGTTATCAACCTTCCCCGCAGTAAGTCATTATTATGACCAATCTCCAGCGGCAAATTTCTTCTCATAAAAGATATAGCGTAACTATTATCACCATTCCCCAAAAGAATATTGCATCGCTATCCCTACCTATGAGTCATTGACATGATTCATCCTCAACATATGTTGCTAACCAAGTTCTATCCTTCTACCTTATTATAGATTAGAGTATGAATTTCAGAATATTCAAACCTCGAACCCACGTTTTTCAAAAAACAAAGTTTATTTTATTCAAACTCGATTCGATAAGGGGCATTCTATAAGTATAAAAATATATCATACCCTTAATCTATAAATAATATTATTAAATTATAATAATATTAAAATAATATTTTTAAATTTTAAATTCAAAATAACCCAAAAAGTGATTAAAGGTCAATTTAGGGATAATTATTGTGATAATTAAACACTAATTAGGAAAATTAAATAAAAATCCAAAAATAATTTGAGTTAAAATATTGTATTTATTTTACCCAAAATAAACCCAAGAAGGGATTGAAATTATTTAATTATGATTTTAAACATAAATTATGTATAATTTATGACTTAAAACAATTAAATAAATACCCCAAATTACCCAAAAATAATAATAATAAACATAATTTTTATTATGTTTCCAAAATATTTTTGTGGAATTTTTGGTGAATAAAACGCTAAAAAGGGATTAAAATTCGATTTCAAATAACACTTTTATTAAAAATATATACTAATAATCCTGTGTAGCCGAAATTATATTTAATTGTTGCAGTAGGATTCTAGGTCATCAGATCATCTTTGGATTTTCATCTAGCGCATAGGAACACGCCATGCACCACGCTATAGAGGAAGCACACTTATGCCCTTTCCACATTAGATTAATTAACGGGACGTCAACCCCATTAGCTGAAAACGCTCAGCACTGACGGATCTCCAACAAAACGCAACAGTGCATTTTAATTAAACGAAACGACATCGTTTCGTTCATCTTTTCTGATCGAACAGGGCGAACGTCGGAGGCCACGCTCAACGCCGACAATTCTTCCAAAAGACCTATCTCCTCCATCTATCGTCCTTATCCTCCGAAATTTCACCAGCGTGCATGTCTCCTCTCCACCATCATTTCTCCTAGGATGCCGAAGTTAAATTAGAAAATGGAGAAGAACAACTCTGATAGTCAAAGAGAAGTTAAATTCAAATTCGATTGACCGACCTAGCTGAGTATGAATACTCCTTAAGTGTTAGGTTTTCAATCCATCAAACAAGAAGCACATCTTACCGTCCAATTCAAAGAATCAAGAATCCAGAAAGAACTGGATTTTTGTAAAATCCTCTCCAGCAATCAAAGCTTTGATCCAGGCTTCGGGAAAGCTTCCCACACAACTTTGGAGTGTTCTCTAAGTTTTGGTAAGCTTCCACATCCTCTGTATTTCAATGTGTGATTGAAAATTGAATTTCTTTTTCAAGTTTGATCAATTTGATGTGTTCTATTGTTCAATTTTGTGTTTATTTTGTTTAGAATCATTCCTTAGATGATGTATGAACTTTCTGTTGAAAGAGTTTTGATCAAAGAAACCTTAAATGAAAAAAAAAGAAATATTGGTATGAAAATCTGGTTTTTTGAAATTGATATTCTTGAGCTTTTTAGCTTAAATTTTGATTCAAGTAGTTTTCTAACATGTTTGTAAACACGTTATGATAACTTTAAAATTATTATATCAACACCACGATCATGTTTGATATAACTTAAATTTTTGAAAATAAACTTTGAATTTCGGTTTGTAAATCTATGAGTTGGTTGTAACTTAAAGATCATGATTTCATGATCTGTATTACAAGATCTAAGATCTGCAATTTTTACTAATTCAAGAACACTCGGTTCTCTTGGACCAAGGAAAAGGACCGAGGCAAATGACCAAGTATCATAGTCGAGACTAAGAAAACCGACCGAAAAAACTTACCTAAGACTAAGACCAATGACAGATGTTCTTGAGTCAGGACCGACACCTAGGACCGGTGTTCTTAAGCAATGATCGATAAATCCGACCAAGGTTTCTAACCTCGGACTGAGAGGTCTGACCTGGGACTGAGCCTCCCAAGTCCACGACCGAGAAAGCTAGACCTGGGACCGACCCTCCCAGACTTAGGACCGAACAACCTGAGTTCAAGACCGAGCCTCCTGAACCTCAAGACCGTGTCTTCCGGTCCCTCGACCGAGCGTCTGAGCCCTGATCCAGACCTTCCCAGTCTAGACTAAGCCCGTCCGAGCCCAAATTGGCAACAACAGATCCAGACCCTAGGACTCCGGTCCTAAGGCCTGTTTGGTTCCACTTTTCAAAATAAAAAAATTATTTTTATAATTTTGGAAGTCAATCCATTTTCAAATAATCCCGAAAGGTCAAAAAATGATATTTAAATATTTTTGGGATATTTCCTAAATAAATATTTTGGCTAAGGCCCCATTTTGAATTTATTTTTATATTCTAACACTTTTCTAATATTTTTCAGGGTTTTAGTCAGTTTATATCAACGCAATCGCAGGTACGCATTTCAAAATAATTTTGTACAACTATTTATGTAATCTAAACCTATCATTGTTTAGGCACTTTGCACTACTAATTAAAGGAAATAAATCTTATAAATAAATCTTGTAATAGCGAGACTTTTACTTAAAAAATAAAATCGTCTTTTGACGGGCGCAAATGACATAGAGCGAAAGCCCTTTCCCGAGCGTAACCAAAAGCGAACCCCTTATAGAAACTCTAGTTATAAAGTACGTTTATACACGTACATTTTCTAAAATCATTTGGCGACTCTGATTTCAAATAAATAATCTTTTAAATTAATTATGTTTAATTAAGTTAACCCATGTTTTAATCAAATTATTATTTAATCCCCAAATTATTAAAATTTGAATAAAAATAATAATTTTTACATTAATAATTTCTAAAGCCCTTGTGTATTTAAAAATAAAATAATATTTTATTTTAAAAAGATTTATGCCACGCAAATCAAGGTTGAAATGCATTAAACCTCAAATAGCTCGGGTCTTCCCTCGTAATACCACATGTCACTTGCTAAGCTCGAAGGGGATCTCCGGTGATTACAGTTATATATTTACATAGTCTTACTTTATTTTAATTTTAATTTTATTATAATAAAAAAAATTAAAATTTTAAGAAAACAAATGGAAGAAGTAAATTTATACTATTTAAAAATTAATTTAGTCCCATGTCATTTTCACATCATATCCTAATTATATGTTATTTTATATTGAAATTTAAAAAAAAAAAAGTTTTAAATAAATAAAATAAATCAAAGGGTCCTTTGCTATTGGGATTTGAATTCATATTGTTTAGTTTATTTAGTAATTCAATATATAAGGCATATATTATTCTAGGTTAGGCAAAATTTGATTTGATTTGATTTCTCATTTCTCTCTAGCCTCAGTTGGCATTCTCATCTATCAAATACTATATATATTCTCTCGTCTAAATCTATTTCCCTAATTTATACATTGTATCAGAATCATAGCCTAATATAAACAAATTTTAATAATAATAACATCTTACTCTTAAAATTAATTTTACTTTTATAATATATTTTAAATTAATAAGTTTATTTTAAGACAATAAATAATAAAATATTATTAATTTATGATTTTATATTATTTATTAAAATTAATAATTATATATATATATATATATATATATATATATTAGTGTAGAAAGCTAATATTAAACACAGTAAATAAGAAAGAAAGTTAAAAATAATTATAAATTAATCAATGGCTCGTATTTATATAACCGTGGTATTATAACTTTATTGCTAACATTTTTCCATAAGTTTTCAAATTGTCAACTGTTTTATATGCTAGTAATTAAATTCATACATGTAATAAGCATTTAAGCTAACTTAAAATTATAAATAAGAAATACATGGTCAATAAATATAAACGGCTTATAATAACTCGTGGTGCGCCACTGTAGTCATCTCTACCATAAATTGTCGAGATATTCATCTCCGCAGAACCTACAAATTAAAATAAATAAATAAATAAATAATTTAACAATAAACTAGTGATCGAATATAAAAGTCGTCTTTTCTTAATTTTTCTTACAGTTGTATTCGACCCAACCAATTCTTTGGTGCGCCAAATCATAAACCACAATTTTATCCTTGAGTACCAAATCTGCAAACATAAAACAATTCCACAAGTTTAAAAGTAAATTTTGAAATTTTGTATCTAATTTTCTAAATTCAACCTCCTAAAATTGTCATGCTTGCAAAATTAGATCTTTGAAATCCGATACACATCGATGAAATACCGTCCTGTAAAGAATAATTAAATATTAGCATTTTGAATCAAATAAATTAAAAGTAATAAGATTGACTATATAATTTCATAACTCACTGTTGGTTCATTCATAATAAGGTAGTCCTTAGCCATCAATAACATTGACGCTCCACCCGCAAAATTAAAAGTGACTTGAGGAAACAATTTAATCCCGCTACACGGTTGGACACAGTGTGAAATTAACACTAGTAGATATTTTAATTAGTATTTTGAATAAAGTTTAAAACCTGGTAGACAATTTGTAGCATTGTTGTCCATTCAAGATGAAAGGTGTAGCATGTCCCGAAATTGCATTAGTTAGCTGTAAAAGTCAAATATTAATAAAGAAAGAAATTCATAATAGTTGTCTTGTTGAAATTTAATAAAAGATTAACATACAGCTTCCATTAATGGGTAGTAAGCTTCGGTCGCCAAATATGACAAAGTTGTACCGGAATCTACAAATGTTCCTTGACTTTCTGATGTGATGAAGACGTTTTGATTGATCGATAATTTATGACCGTCAACACTAATGCTTTGAAGATTAATATTGTAGTGATCCGTACTAAAATATATATAGTACAAATCAAATATATAAGTTCTATAAGATATTAATATATACTAAGGGTGAAATATTTTATTAAATGTAAACAAGGGTTACTTACTTTGACGTCACTAGCGGACTATACACCATCGCTGCGTGTCTAATCTCTCCTATAACAAGTACCCCACCACCGTCTCCGCGCAAACAATGAGAAAATATTCTGGGAGTAATACGACGTGATGACAACTGTGATATAACCGATGACTCTCTTCGACCAAATCCAAAAATCCCATCAATCGCTCTACCTTCTTGGCTTATTAACCCCTCATCGTGTGTACTACACCTGTTAAGATAAGAGACGACAAATTAATTTTATCAACCAAAACTAAAACATTAAAGAAAAAAATGAGTTTTAATTAAACTACATAATTGTTTGTTATATACTACCAATTAATACATAAAAAAAATCCAAAACTATATAAAAAGCAAACAATTATTTGGAAAAATCATGTGATCAATGTTCTTATTAATTAGTCCTTACCCAAAAATAACCCGAGCAGATGAGTTTGCCGTCAAATTAGAAGGTCCCAAAATAGTATCAAACTGTAGCATGTCAGTTAAATAATAACCGGAAGCCAGGCTTCCGTCTCCATAGTTAAGCGAAAGTCGACATGATCTATTCTTATTAGCACATTGATGATATGTAGGGCATTCTTTGTCCAAACAAGTAAGCGGTTTAGCAGAATATGAGATGGCTGGATCAAAAAGATTAAGCTCAATCTGCAAATTCATAAACAAAAATAAATCAATATATATATATATATATATAAAACACTTAGAGCATGTACGGATCATGATCATAAATTTTAACTCATCATATAATTAAATTATAGAACCTTCATGTTGAATGGATTTATGGTATGAATTAAGTGTAAAAAAGTCCAAACAATATAATTATTATTTTTTTTAAATGCACTTACCCCCAATTGGGAAAGTCGAGGACACCCAACACATGGTTTGCAATTGATCCATAGGTCGTCACTTCCGGTATCAAAATCCACGTTAAACTCTTGTGGTGGAGAGCCTAACCTTATTTTGGTATAATATAACCTATTTTGAAAACATAAAACAAAAAACATGCATGGTTGAACAAACATATTTTGAAACATAATATTCAGTGTTTAATTAATTTATTAAATATAACTTATATACCCGGCTAGACTTGGGTCAGATGCTCCGTTAAGAGAGAAATTGAGAATCCCAATAGTGTTTCCTTCCAAGATTTTACTGTGACGTTTGTGGTCTCTAAATTTCATATTTTGTAGTCCCACCTCATTTGTAGGGAATGTTCTCTCCAACTTTAGAATTTGATTTGAGGTTCTATCGGTACTACTTTCAACATGTGCCAGTACAAATACAAAGTTAGCCGTGAAAATTAACATCCCAATCAGCAAAAGTCCATTAATAGCTTCCATTTTTTTAACCTGTAATTTGTTTTAGAAATGCGAGTAATCATTAAACTATTTAATAGACTGGACCAGACTGAGTTCTATTTCATATTAACTTAGAAAGAAAGAAAAGTTAAAAGAAAGAGAGAGAATTACCTGAAGACTGAAGAAAGAAATTAAGTAGCAAAAGCAGGTTGTGAAGAAAAATTTATAAACCTCTCTGTCTATATATATATATATATATATATTTGTAACTAATGTTTCTTTCATGATTTATTAAAAATAAACAATTAACTAATTAAAATTATTTTTTTATAAGATCGAATCATATCTAATAATCCTTTATTTATATGTTCCACCTCATACACACGTACATGTTTGATTTTTTCAGTTTCTAATTATGAAAAATCTTAAAATGTTGTGACATATTAGGGATTACTTAAAATCCAATAATTGTTACAATGATGGACCAAGTGACATTTCATTTTTTAACTGATTTAGCCATAATGAAACATTTGGTGTACGTAATATACTTTTGAAGTAATAGTTGTAAATATGAGTTTGATGTACGTAATATATTTTTGAAGTAATTCTTTTAGAATTGATGTGTGAAAGTGTGTGGCATTAAGTTGTTTTTATGAAAAAATTGCACTAGCTAGCTAGTCTCATTTTTAAGGAGTTGTTTGAAATTTCATTATGAATTGTTAGTTCAAATTAAGGTTCACATCACCTTTGAAATTGTATTCATTTTGTACAACATTTGACTTTAAAGCAAAAAGAATATGCCTAAATAAGAGGGGCTTTGCTATATTTTACAAGTCCCATCTACTAGGTTTGTTTCAAAGTGAGCATGTAATTACTTGTCAACTTTAATTTTTGATGAAATTGGAATAAATTATAAAACAAAAATTGGTAAAACTGGAATAAATTTATACCAAAATTTGGTAACATTGAAATAAATTTAGACCAAAAATTGATATCTATTAATTAAAATATTTAATTCAACCACTTTCATTAACTTTAGACTATCCGATGTCAACTTTAATTTAGTAGTAAATTAGAATAAATTATAGATTAGTGTAAAATAGTTGAGAAAAATTAAATTATTTAAATTAGAAAGAAAATAAAATTAGTTAATGTAATCTTAAATTGTGAAGTGTATTTTTGCAGGAGTTTTTTCTAAATTAAACTCAATAGCAAGATAAATAATTATAAAATTAAATTAAGAAATGATCTAGAACAAATTAAACAAATGATTTAGAACAAGAAATTGAATCTTTATATTTTATTTTAAAAAAAACAATAAAATCTTTGAATATAAGAAGAAACTTAAAACAACCTAATATAATTTCTGACATAAGAATATTAATTTGATAATAATTTAAAGATTATATGTATTTTAATTTAATTCTTTACTTATTAGGAAAGTGTATTAATTTATTATCTTATTATTGTGCCACATTATTTTATTATTATTTTATTTTTATTTCCAGAATGGATCAACGGAAAGTATTTAGCATAAAACCTAATATATATATATATATGTGGAGGGTGAAAGCTAGAACGATCTAATATAGAATTTTGACAATTTTTATCATATGTGTTTAGAACTTTGGACTGCGTAGATAAAAAAAAAACATTTATAATAATTTGAGATTTATTTTTTCTATTTAGGATTGCAGAATATTAACGAATAAGGAAATCATATATATTTATTTTATAAAATAAATAAATTATTTAACATTAAATAATCAAGTGAAATCATTAGGAAAAATGTTTAAAATCATTAAATATTTAGCATTAGATGATGAAAAAATATGTCCAAAATTCAAAACCCAAATACTAATGGAACCAAAAAGTATTAGAGGAAAACTTAATATATTGGAAAAATCCAATCAAAACAAGTTTAAAAGTTAAAGTCATGTGTCTTACCGACTGTTTTTCTTCCTAATAAGCATCCTAATTCACATAATATGTTATTATAATGATTATATTTATAATTTGTTTGTGTACATCACTAACCATATAATAATAATATATCAAATTGATTGTTAAGTAAATCTGAAAAAAGAGAGACTATATATTATTTAGTATATATATCCAATCCTGAATGTAAACCAACAAAATGGCATGCCATCCTGAATGTATACAAACACTTTAAAAGGCATTCATTTTATTAAAATGGTCTATGGTATATAAAATTTAAATATAATACTTATAGAATATAGTAATTTGTAGTAACTTGATTGAATTTTAATCGATAATTTTCATATTTATAAAATAATATAATATATCCAAGTTAAATATTATAAAATAATTCATATTTATTAATAATGACAACACTATTTTGGAAAACAAAATACACAATAATGAACGAAGATCTTTCTAGGTCTTTAATAGCTTAATAATAATAATAATAATAATAATAATAATAATAATAATAATAATAATCCATTTTAATTCCCTATAATAGATGAAGATAAATCTTAATGGATATCAATTTAAGTTACTAAAACAACTCAAAATAAAAGTAGAGAGACTTTTTTTTTCTCTTGTATGTAGCCAAGATATTAATTTGGAAAAAGGAAAATAGACTCTCCCTAAGACCTTGTTAAAGGTGCATTACAGCCTTTAAAGTTTCAAAATATAAATAGTAAGTTAAATTATATAAAATTAAATAAATAAATCACTGGCTAATAAGGATTTTTTTATTTTATCTTTTATGTTAATATTTAATCAAATTAACAAATAATTATATTGATACTTCGGTTTTTATAAGTTGAATGATAAGAACAAAAAAAAAAAAAAGTGGAGAACTTAATTAAATTGAGAAATGAATTGCCGCTAATAGCTTTGTATCAATATTCAGCTTAATTTGGGAATAATTAACAACTGAGAGGATAATCATTTTTAATTTATTTTTAAAAGTCGGAACAATTATCATAAAAATATGTGCAAAAATTTGTTAAAAATATAATAAAATCATTTATAAAAAATTATAATCCGAAAAATATACGTTTCAAACAAACAAACATCTAAGATAACCTAAACTAAAACCCCCTGAATATCTCAACAAGTCTTATTTTCAGCAAAAGTTTGTTTATTCTCTACTATTTGGTAAAGTTTGAGACATATTTTTCTTTAATTTTCTCTTTATAACTTTTTATTAATTTTTTTATATAATTCATTTTTTTCCGTGAATTATTTTTTCTACGTGCTTATTAGGTGAGTGACGTCTATCTCCCTATATTTATTCAAATTACAATTTGTTGTTTAAAGTAGTATTCATTTTTCACGTTAATATTCACCTCCAAAGAAAAAGATTTTATTTTTAAATTTCATTGTCTTTCTATTTAGGAAAACAAGATTGCAATATTTGTAAGGAAAGTGTATCCACAAATAATTATTGTGAAAAAATCTACGTACTTACATTAATTTAAATAAATCAAAATAATATTTTTTTATTTATTAATAATTAAATAAAGAAATAATTAGTCAATAATCTTACAAACATTAAAGTCCTTAATAGTATGACTTAAAAAAAAAAAAAATTACCAAACACACATATATATATATAATTGCATTTTATTCCAACTTTTCATGCATTCTCATATTTAATTTAATTAATCATGTTAAAGTTATATATAGTAGGTTCATCTTGGTGTAAGGTTTAAGTACTCTGTTCCGTTTATCTTCACATCTATTATTAAGTTTTAATTTAACAATATTCATTGAGATATCTTCTTTAAATTTTTGACTTAAATTTGTTGATGGTTTATATATATATTAACATCTAGTTAAACTTAAAAGATAACTGAAAATGTTGATGACATGCTTATTGTTAGAAATGTTTTGATAGAAATTTCAAAGATCAAAAAGTTTCTTGATGATCTATTTTTAATTAAAGACTTGAAAGAGATGCAAAGTTTTTTCTTGGGCCGGAAATAAGTCGAACTAAACAGGGAATTTATGTTAATCAACGTAAATATATTCTTGACATTCTTTTGTTTCAATTAGAAACGTCCAAGTGCACTTACTATAATCATCAACTATAGTAAGCATAAAAGGACAACTTATAAAAGATTTTTCTCTATATAGATCCCAAACATCAATATGAATCAATTCAAAACATTTTGAGCTACTAGTTTCATCAATATAAACTTTTGTTTCGTTGGGAAGAAATACACAAATTGGTTCAACTAATGTTTTGATCTCAAACATATTATATTTTTAAAAACATATATGATTACTAGCACCAATATCAATGATCCATAACTGTTCTTTGAGTTAAAAAAAATTATTTATTTGATTTACAATAGTTATGGATTTCAGCAAATAAATTAGAATAAAACTGACCTGCAAAATTTCTGCTAAATGATGATTCAAAAGAGGAAGAACTATTCTGCTTTATCTGCTGCAGTAACTAAATGGAGTGGACGCCATGTTAACTTAGTTCTTCATTTTCTTCCCTTCTTTATTCCCTTTCCACCACTCAGAATATCCTATTAGTTTGAAGCAACCCTTTTGTAAATGAACGAAGATCTTTCTAGCTCTTTAATAGCTTAATAATAATAATAATAATAATAATAATAATAATAATAATAATAGTGATAGTCCATTTTAATTCCCTGTAATAGATGAAGGTAAATCTTAATGGATATCAATTTAAGTTACTAAAACAACTCAAAGTAAAAGTAGGGAGACTTTTTTTCTCTTGTATGTAGCCAAGATATTTATTTGGAAAAAGGAAAATAGACTCTCCTTAAGACCTTTTAAAGGTGCATTAAAGCCTTTAAAGTTTCAAAATATAAATAGTAAGTTAAATTATATAAAAGTAAATAAATAAATCACTGGCTAATATGAATTTTTTATTTTATCTTTTATGTTAATATTTAAGTTTTCCAAGAAGAGTCTTAATTAAATAGCACACTCTCTCATAATTATGCCTATTTTTAATTAGAACGTATAATATTTTAATATGATTTGAACGACACATCTATTTTATAAAGTATGATTTTTTATTTATTTAAAAAATTAGCACCACACCTATTAAACCTCCCGATTCAATTTAAAGAGTTTTAGTAAAATTGAATTCATAATATTTAATTTTATATATAAATTTATTTGTGACTTTAGTTACTTTCAAATGCTTATTAAAAGTTAAAATATATAGTCTATGTAATGTTTTATTAATTAAAGTAAGTTATTTAAATATTTTGAAATGAATTTTTTTTAGTTTAAAATTGTGTATGTTATATGGATCAAAACAGATCAAAATACAAAGAGACTCAAAATAAACATATAATCATGAATACTAAAATTTATTATAAAATAAGATTAAATACACAATTTTTTCAATAAAAATAACATATTTTAGCTCATTGCATCATACATAAGATCTTCTTTCAAATAAATATATAGTTGAGTTAACTTTTAATTTAACCCCAAACTTATTTAAAATCTATGATTTTATTTTAGAGTTTAATTAATTTCTTTCACACAATATTAATATGGAGAATGAAAAGTCAAGTTAATGTGAAAATAGTAAAATAATTGGACAAATTAAAATGCCTTCTAATGTATTTTTTTTAGAAGTTTGATTTTTTTATTTCTATTACATCTTTCATAATATCTTTGTTGATTTTCTTTTTATAGCATAAGTTACTTTCATTTAACTAACTTAAGTAATCTTTTCTCATAATTTATGATTTGAATTTTCCATGACATGTTTATATAGTAGATTAATAATTAAAAGATTATTATTTTTAAAATAGTCCTTTTCTCCTACAATTCCTTAATCTTATAAATATATTCTCTCTAAAAATTTCATAGAAGCAATATTGTTGATTATAAATAATCTTATGAGATTTTTTTACACAAATCTGTGGAGATTAGTAGAAGTTATGTATTCTGAATTTCTTATTTTAATTTTAAATATTTTATTAAAATTATTTCCAATGTTTTTTGGTATAACATATTCATGCATATTTCATACTAATTTTTTGAAATGTTTTTTTAAATAGCTCACTTGTTAATTTATTAGTGCAAATTCCTAAAATGGAGAAGCTAAACTTGTTAAATTAACTATAGTTCCAAATTTTACCATAGTTAGAGTGATCAACCACTCACTATATATGCTACCAATTACAATATTGTATAATTTGTTCAAGTTTAACACTAGCTTATTTTCCTTTGTTTGAATTGTGTTTATAAAATGTATCGTCGTTGATATGACTGAAACCACAAATATGGTTATGAGCTTAGAGATGACATTTATAACTCACAATGTCGAGATTGCACTCAAATATCGAGACCATAAAAGACATGAGCCGATGTTGGAAGGAGTTGATGGTTTGTAAATTTCTCTCAAATGTGAAAATTATAATCCAAACATAACAAGATATATAAATATCAATTAATAATTTGTTTTTAAAAGGTTATATATATGGTACCAAAATGTTTGATGTGGGATTGATTTTATTTTAGTTATTGTAAAGTTGTTTTATGAAAAAACTACAAAATTATTGGCCATCCACTCAGCTATTTTTATAAGTATGCATCAATATCTGCAAACCTTTTATTTTGAAAATAAGAAATTGATCCATTTTAGTAAATCATCTGAGTAGAAAAAAGAAAGAATATAATAACTTTTGAAAAGTAAGGCAGCGTTTATCCTAAACCATTCTTTAAATTAGTCTCATTTCTATATTATTCTTATTCTTAATATATCGTCTCCTTTTTAACTCATTTATTTAAAAGGTGTAAAATGCTACTACCCATCTATTTTCAGGGACTCTTATATACATTTTTTATTATTTTTAATAAATGATATTATCAAATTAAATAGAGCCTCAACAAATTTGAATTATTTTACAAGTTACATTTTTAATCTCAAATTTATTACTTTTATATGAATTTATTGCATGATATTATAGATTAAATTATTATTATCTTATTTTGAATGATAATATTTAATTGAATATAAGGTTTTGAACAAATAAAAATTGATATATTATATTCCGATATTGAACCTATTCAAATAATCAAAGAATCTGTCTCATATTTAAAATATATTAATTTATCAACTTAATTATTTTGTTTTTATTTATCAAGAAAATTTTGAAATTATTATTATCAATGTGTTTTACTATTTTTGTAGTTTTTTTTATTAATAACAAAATTTATTAAGCTTAGTTATAAGATGTGGAATATTGATTATGGAATATACATTATCAGATATTTACAAACATATCTCAATCTTTTCATTTAAAAAAAACTTTATTTCAATCTTCCTTTTTTCTAAAAGAATGATGATCTCAATCTGAAAGTAATTACATACAACTAATGGTATTAAATAATTTAATCTCATATGTGATTACTAACTCGTCATGTTGGGCTTACTTGAAAATGTTAAAATCAAGTGTTGTTTGGACTTTGGTGTTCAAATGTACATTGTGATTTTTGGGCCAGATCCAAGATAATGTTACATATTAAAATATATTTAATGGCCAATTTAGCAAGTTTTACAACAGAAATTACAATTTCAAATATTAATAATATTTAAATCTATTTCAAATTAATTTTATAAATACATAAAAAGATTTAATTAATATATACCTATTTATAATTTTCATTTAACATTATCACAAATGTAAACTTCTAGTATAGGATTTTTCCTTGGTATGATGACATTGAAAGGATGAGAGGAAACAAGTTGGGAGGTTACACTAGTTGTATTAAAGACGTAAGAGGTGATCTTAGTCTCATCATTATATCATCATGAAAAGATTATGTCAATCTTAATTTATGCTAATTATATTAATTAGAATATTTAATTTTAATTAATTATGTTAGAATTATATATATAGCATGTCCACCTAAATATAATTGTTTTTATTTGTGAAATATCATCTCCTTTACTAATTTTAAACGTCTCATTGTTATGGAAGATTATGTCAATATTTATGCTAATTATATTAGTTTATTAATTTTAAACGTCTCATTGTCATGCATTTTGGTGTTGCTGTAACACAAATCATATTCCTTATGCAGGACCGGCCCTAGGTAAGCCCGGCAAGCCCTCGGGCTAGGGCAGCCCACTCTCTACGGTAGTCCATTTATTAAAAATACTAAGGTTTTAATTAAATATATTGCAATTTTGAACATAAGATATTGTAGTCTAGTGGTTCTGGATAAAAAATTAAAATCTTTGTTTTGGTTATGGGTTCAAACCTCACCAAAAATCATTTTTTTATTAAATTTTTTAACTCGACCTAGGACAACAAAAAAATATCGAGCTAATTTCTAACGGGGGCTGGGTCAGCCCAAAACTCGGGGCCGACTCGATCCTTATGGTTGATATTATGCAAGATCTATGTCAACATCTTAATGTCTATGATCTATCTTTACTAATTTAATTAAATATTTTTTGTTAATTTATATTATTAGTATTTTATTTATTTGTATACAATGCATTTTACATTGTATATTATATATAATAATATATTATTTTGAATAAGCAAATTTGTCGGAGTCCTATTTTAGCCACACACGGCTATAAAAGGCTACAAGCATTATGCAGAACATGTTCTTAGTATTGTTTTGTTTGAAACCAATTCATAGTTGCCTAAATAATAAAGAAATGATAATTGACTTTTCAAATGGAATAAATCTTATACAATTTTGCATCACTACATTGCACCTATAAAAATTGTTTGATATTAATTTTTGTTTTATTCTTTTAAAAATCATTTTGTTTTCTAAAATTTTAGTTAACTTAATTTGAACCATGTCAGTATATTTGATTCATAACAATGGATATCTTAGAGTTAAAGTATATATAAACCTACTATTTAAAGGATTTAACATAGCAAGACACTGAATTAAAAGGAAATATTATTAAGACTATAACCATCTTCTCAATCTTTTAATGGTTTGAAAGATTAATTAATCATTAGAAATTGAGGAAGTCATTAGGAATCATTTATAATCAGGTAGGAATCCCTTATAACAAGGGACAGATCCAGAAATTCAAGTTAGAGTATACTTGAAAAAAGTTTGAAAAGAATTTTAAAAAATAACGATAAAATTATAGATAAAACGAGAGTGGATAAAAATAATTTTTTTTTCTAAATTAGATAAAAAAAAAACAGTGTATTAAATTTAAAAAAATAAGAAATTAGAGGGTAACGACGAATTTGTATGTAAAAACCATTATTAATATATTTTTTAAGGTGGATTTCACCCTAGCCCCTACATAGTTCTGTATCTGCCCTATAATTGAGAAATACATCACAAAACATTTATTTTCTACAAACATGTTTCATCTATTGAAAAACAGCCTAGGTAGGCAAAACAACATGTATAATAAAAACAAATCATTAAAAATTAACAATTTAATGCATAATTTTTTTTTTTAATTATTACTTACTAGTAGATTACAATATTAATAATATAAAAAGAATAAGAATTGATAAATTAAAGTAATCTGATGAATTGATATTAAGATAAATTTTGAATATGAAATTGTTTGTGACTATTATCAACTGTCATATAATATGGTGTTGCCTCAACTCTCTTAAATTTGATGATAAATAAACCAATAAAAATAATGTATAAATCAACAAAAAAATATATATATTAAAAAACACAATTTTTCATGACGATGACAAATGAGGTGAACTTTTATAACTGAGAATGCTTTCATCAATAAAAATACTTACTTATAGGCTGAAAATTAAATACAATTCATAAGATTATTTGAATCCAAATAAAATAACACACTAAAATTACTAATATAAAATAATGTAATCTCATACATGATTAAAAAATGTGCTAAACAATCCATGATAATCTAAGTTTAATGATCCAAAAATGTTTATAAATTAAGTGTTGTATAGTACCTAGATCGAGTGATTAGAAAAATGAATAAAACTAACTTATATTCATAATCTTGTATGAGATGCTTATCTTTACACATCTATTATTAAGTTTCAACTTAACAATATTTATGTGAGATATCTTTTTTAAATTTTACATCTTTAAAATATCTTGATGGTTTATATTACATTTAGTTCAACTTAACGATAACTGGAAGATGTTATAATTTGTTTTATTCATGAGGAAATGTGTTGGAGCCGAGTTTTCTAAATCGCTAGAATTTAGAGTTAAACTATTATAGCTAGATCATATACAACCTATTCAATTAATATGTTTGAAACTATTGGTAAATTCATTTTATTTTTAAACTATTAATAATTATATATATATATATATATGTTGTAAACTCTCTCTCTATAGGTGATTTATTTTTACTTTTTAAGTTGTGAGATCATTTTTCAGGCCCATGGGAACAATTTTCAAGGCCCATGAGCAGGATCTTCTCTTTTTTTTAGCTTGGTCGTAATTTTATGTCTCATTTTTGTGATGTCTAGCATTGTTTCCTTTAGGCATTAGAAGTTATTCTAATTGATTATATATAGGCTTTACTTTAATTCCAGTATTGATTAAAAGTTTGAAGTTTCTTATTTTTTTAGTCCATTGTGTTTATGATTTCATTTTACTAGAATTGATATGTTTAGTAGTCTCATTGCATGATTTTGGCGTTACTTATATTGTTTAATTTTAGTTGGTAGGCGGTATAATTGAAGACCCAAATTCAAACTTCTGAGATTGAAGTCCGGCTCAGTCACTCTTGCGCCTCTACTTAAAAAAAATGGCGATTAAAAATGTCAATCCAAGTTGATTGAACCTGTGTTACATTTTTCTTAAAAGCTTTCGGTTTGATTTTATGTTTTGGTTTAACTTTGAATGTCAAATATATTTCGACTAGTGTAAGTTGAGTTGGTATGAGATGTGAATGAGTTTACTTATATATTGTTTTCCACCAAACTTTCGAGTTTTTTTAGGATACATCCACCTAGGCTTTATATACATTTATAGGCTTGTATTGAACAATATTGTATACCCATTTGATATAGTGGATGATTTCTCAACAGATGTGAATGAGTTTACTTATATATTGTTTTTCCGGCCAAACTTTCGGGTTTTTTTAGGATAGATCCACCTAGGCTAGGTTGATTCTCTATGATGTGGGGAACATTTAGGTGTGAATATGAGAAACTATAGAAGGAAGATTGAAAATCCCATTTCTGGCCAAAACATCGACTACTGGAGGAAGAAGACAAACCACACTCATCAGTCTGAATCACTCTAATAATTGTTTCCACGACTAGGGGTGAGCATTGGGTGGATTAATCCGAAATCCAATTCAATCCGAATCCTAAATACTAATTCGGATTGAATATTTCGGATTTGATTGAGATCGGATCGGATTGAGATCGGATCGAATTGAGTTCGGATTGAATTAAATCGGACTGGATTAGGATTATCCAAATTATCCAAACTATCTATATAAAAATATATTTTTTATTTTTTTTTTTAAATTAAATTTCATTCTAATATAATATATATTTTACTTATCATACTTTTGACAACTATATTTATTTTTATTTTTATTTTTATTTTTTATTTTTATTATTATTTTTTTTTTTATTTTTTTGTATTTTTCAGATTTAAATTTAATAATAATAAAAAATTTGAATTTTAAAAAAAAATATTAAAAAAAAATATTAAAAAAAAATATTAAAAAAAATATTAAAAAAAATTAATTTTTTTAAAAAAAAAAAATTGTTGACTAATTTTAAGTTGATATATATAAATATTTTTTAGTTTGAATTATCTAAACCATTTTCAATCCAATCCGTATCCGATTAGTAAAATTGTTTGGATTACGGATTTGATAAATTTAGTTTGGATTTAATACGGATCGGAAAAAATGGATTGGTTTTACTCATTTGTTCACCCCTATCCACGACCCGCTTCTATACTCGAGCCCACATACGATATCCAAACCGCAAACCAATCGGTAACCCTGACCTAGGCCTGCCCTTGAACCGGCCAAATGGTCCTTCTAGAGACTTGTTTCTTTGCTTTTATTTATTTATTTCATTCATTTAATTTCTTTTATTTTTGTGTTTAGGTCCTTTTGTAAAAAAAACTGATTTAAAAAATATTTTCATACAATAATTTCATTTTTATTTTTTTCTATTTCTTTTATTATAGACACCTATTAGGACTTGACAAAATAATGAATTAAAGAGGTGTAACATACTTCTAAAAATGACCAAAAATATTTAAGTAGAGACCGTATTTACGGACACGTGAGACATAACGCTGATATTCTTTTTCACATTAACTAAACACCGAACCCATAATAGTTTCTTTTCTAAATGTGTTATTGTTCTACTCACCAAAAGATTTATTTTCCTAATTTTGTAAAAACAATTAGGTGGCGATTCTAAATTCCAAAAATAGGTGTTTATCAATGTTCTCATTGATTTATTTTATTATTTATTTAATAAATTTGAAGATATATATATATATATATATATATATATATATATATATATATATATATATATATCTATCTTTTATTTCTATACAAATATTTTTGGGCGAATTTTAAACGCGCACAACATGTAAATCATTATAACAAATCATGTTTTTATTTCGGTAGATATACCGTATAATAATTAATTTTATTCGATATTGTATCCATCGTACATCAAATTAATTATTACAAATATTGAAAAATTAAAAAAATAATATGGCATATGAAAATATATATAGATATATTTATAAATAAATAACTAGATTTCAAATTTGTCTTATGGATTATTTAACTATTTTTGCATGCTCAATTTAAACTAGCCCAACCAAACTATAAAGAAATGTATTTTATTAATTAATCCATAAAAAGTTTAGAAAAAGAGAGGGATGTAAGAAAAAAATAAGGGAGGGTTACTAGAGAATACAAGCGGGAAACAATTCTTGAGGATCTTCTTTGAACTTTGATAAACGATCAAGACGGAGCGAAGACGAGAGGTCTTCGGAGAAGAAACTGCTCATGAGGAGCCCTAACTGGAGACGAGAACGATTGCTGCATTTTCTTTTGCTAAGAGACGAAGACTGTATGACTGTAGGAGGGAGGCAAAATCAACAAAAACCCTAAGAAACCATTGCGATATCATGTGTGTATGTGAGCTCTAAAATGCGTCCATTGAAAACTACATGATTAGGTGAAGATTTGGAGCTGCCTTGAACCAATTTAAGCAACACATACTATTCTTTAGTTAATTTGGGCTTTTGTTATTCTAAAGTACAACCCTAGATTGTGTACCATAATCTAAACGAGCTCTCTTACCAGCCTATCGCAAGTGCCTCATGAGCCTAATTAAATACATATGACTCGAGTTCGAACTTTATCTTAAAAGCTTGAACCGTGCTTGAGCCAAGCTCGAGCCCGAATATATCTTAAACACCAAGCTTGATGTTGGGCTTTGTCCTCCTATTTGGAGAGATTACACTTGGTGTGAGGTTTATTTAGGCCCACGTTATATAATATGAAGGGACATTATTTTTTTCATCTAGGTTATCTGAGTTTTGAGATCAGAACTAGAGCGAGGACAAAGCAAAACATATATAGGGATTTGATGTAGCAAATGTAGAAGAATTTTGTTTGCCGTAGTTTGCATCATTTGATCGACTTCAAACTTTGACAGCTTGTTGGATATTTTTTATGTTATGTTCTAAACAGTGAAGATCCGTATTCCGAGGCTTCTAAGTTAGTTCCAAAAACCCAGAATTTTAGAATTGGTATAGTTGGTTGATCTTGCTCTTTTTTGTTCGTAGTTGTTATTGTCAAGATTGTTGTGTGAGTTTGATGCAATTGATTAGATTTTAGTTTGGTTATATGTAGAATAAACTCTTACTTGTAACCTTATTGATAATATTGAACTATTATGTGGCATGTTCAGGTCTCGTGGGTTTTTACTCTCGATTTGAAGAAAAGTTTTTCCACGCTAAAATTTGTCTTGCATTATAGATTAATTTTCATTTCGTTTTGCTAATCTTTATACTCAATTAATTGGAAAAATGTTATCTTTTGAAGAATACATTTTCCTGTTAAAGTGGCATTAGAGCTTGGTTTATTCGATTATAAGGATGAAGAATAACACATCTAGAATGGTGAGCTTGAATGATTCTAATTATAAAATCTAGAAGGCTAAAAAGGAATATTTGATGTGTGTGAAAAGTTTTCATTTGTTAGTGTTTTTTTTTTTTGTTAAATTTGCAGAAAAATGTGGATGATTGGAATTTTTTGGACAGACAAGTATATGGTTATATTCGTCAATGGGTTGATAACAATGTTATGAACCATGTGATCTCTATTACTGATGCTCGTACCCTTTGAACTAAACTTGAAGAATTGTATGAGAGAAAGACAAGTAATAACAAGCTATTTTTGATAAAAATAAAAAATAAAAAAAATAATTTATGTCCTTAAGGTATTAAGTTAATTTTTCGATTATTGACCACTTGAATACTTTTGTGGGAAATATTAATCAATTAGAAACGGCAAAACTCAGCTTTGATGACGAAATACAAGGTTTTGTTACTTGGTACTCCACCTAACTCATGGAAGACTTTTAGAACGACTTTGTCCAATTCTACTCTAAATGGTGTTCTCTTAAAGAATTTAGTTGTGTGCTGAATGAAGATATAAGACAGAAGCCACAATACTGTTCTTTAGAATTTGAGGTATTGATTACATAATCTAAGGGAGAAATAAATGACAAGATGTAAGTAATTGTCACAAATCTCATGGGGCTTAAAATAAGTGGGCAAATGTTGAGTGACATCTTTATGGCCTAAAGGGTTATATCATGTTTTAAATTGAAGAAAGAGAACAAGAAAATAATTAGAACACAACCATTACTTCCAACCACAAAGAAGGTAAAAATCATGATGATGTTTCTATTATTGATAATTTACTTATTGTTTGTAATAATGATGCTAAGAATGTTAATGTGTCTTGTGATGAGATGGACTAAATTATAGATATTTATGCTTCTACTCATGCTACATCATGACGAGATTTTTCTCAGCATATGAGGCTGATGATTTTGGTATTACTCGTATGGAAAATACTAGTCAAACATAAATAGTTGGAATTGGTAATGTTTGTGTTGAGATGATCAATGACACTACTCTTGTTCTAAAGGAGTTAAGCATATTCCTAATATTCGTTTCAATCTTTTATCGATTAGAATATTGGATGATGAAGACTTTTGTAATTCTTTTTCTAGTGGTGAATAGAAGGTTAATGAGGGATTAATAGTTGTTGTTAAAGGCAACAAGCTTTCAAATTTGTATAATGTTAGGATCGACTATAACAATAGAAGGGGGTGAATACTGTTGTACTAAACTTTACATTTAATTCGATTTTAATCCTGTTAGAAATTAAAATTTATTTATATTCTTCGACAAATCGTCGCAAACTCTTGAACGATTTCAAGTGCAGAAATTCTTGCTTAATTTGAAGCGGCAGAGGCAAGACGGAAATATGCAGTAAGGATACTTATTTAAGAGTTTACTTAAAATCAGACTCGTTAAACTTTTGTAATCTCTTTCATGTTTTGCAATCTCTTTCAAGGATTATCAATTTTTCTTACTTTCTTGCCAATTGCAATACATATAATATTTAGATGATTATCAAATGTATTCGGGTTGGTTTGGTTTTTTAATCGCTAGTCTTAAAAAACTTTTCAATTAACAAATCTCATAATAAGAACGGTTGAATAAGTTGAAATAAACTTATTGATACAATCAATATTAAATGATTAACAAATAAAGGGTGTCTTTGTCTAGATTAATACAATAATCATCATGCTGAAACCATTAAATGTCTGTGGTTGTGGTTGGGGACTAGTAATTGAAAATAAAAAAGTGAAAATGATAACGCAAGCCTACATGAACCGAGAGAATAGGCGTCTGTTATAAGGAGCCATGTTGATACTCGATGGCACTGAAGTTGAATCCATGAAGTATGATGATGATGAAGAAGAATAGTACATATGACGTTTGGACACAAACTTGCGTATCCACGTATGCTTGCCATTGATGGTGAACTTAGCCTTGTCTGCACCATTTAGGATCATATCAATAGCAACAGGCAAATAAAACACAATTCTTGCAAACAAAGATTGTTCTCCAGGAAGCACTTCTTGCATGTATAGAGACTCAATGCAATCCCCATAGACCCATGTAAAGAATCCTTTGATCTCCATTTCAGTAACCGGGTAGCCCTTTGAGAACGTCACAAACATTGTCCTTTCATCCGGGTGCAGCACTTCCTCTCGACCCTGGGACCCACCTGCATTAAGATTGAACAAGAACCTTGTTGTATTCCTACTAATATTAGTGGTGGAGGGCATGGGGCTGCTCATATCCATCAAGCTCATATGGTGGATGAGGTTTCTCTCCATGGCTTCCTCCATGATGTCCTTCATTGTCCTGACACAAACATCCTTAATAATCTTGGTCATTCCTTTGACAATCAATACCCGGTTTTCGTGAAAATACATGGCTGAGATTTCCTTGTAAACTAAGCTTTTGGTCAGTGAGAGGTCTATGGATTCAGGTGAGCAAAGCCATATGACAGCTTCATTGTTTTCAATGAGTTTAAGGCATATGACAGCTTCATTTGCAAGTTCATTGATAAGAAATGTGGGTAAGGACAGGGCTTTCTTCACAACACTCTTGAATCCAGACTGCTCCAGCCATAGCCAAAGGGCCATGATCCTCATAGACTCAAGCGAATCACGCCCCAGGTCATTTATAAGCACGGCGTAGAGGTCCCTATCATTTGAATGCAAACTCTTGAACTCTTCTAGGGATACAGATGAAGATGGAACAGCAGTCATGAAAAGATTCATCTTACTGGAAAATTATACAGATACAACAAAATCAGGGGGAAGGTTCCTATGAATTGGGCAAATCTGTTTCACACCAGACAAATTTGATAGTGAAGCCATTAGCAATCCGAGAAGCGTGAAAAAAATAGAAAGGAAAAGTCAACAAAAAATATAAGGCCATTCTCTGGTTCCATGTAATTAGTCATCTCCAAAATAAAAAATGGGGGTCTTAATTCTTAAAGTTGGAAACCTTAATTTCTGTAAAACAAATTTATTTCAAACTACAGAAAAGAACCAGCTACAACAGATCATGATATAAGCTCATTCTCTGGTTCCATGCAACTAGTCATTTCCAAAATAGAAAATGGGATCTTAAAGTTGGCTTTATAAATGTCAAACCCTTAATTTCTTTTTAAAAAAAATGTTGTTTTAAACTACAGAAAAGATTAGTGAATAGAGAAATTGATATGCACAGCAAACAAGACAAGCTGACCTGAAGGTAATTCAGAAACAAGCACCGCTTTCTTCTTCTCTTTCTGTATCTTTGAGGACTGAGGAAACCATGGGTCTCAACAAAATGTTCTTGAAGAGCCCATTTGAGAGACGATGCTGCTTTTAATTGCGTACCCAACCACTGTGATAATCCTAAAGAGCAAGACTCCGATTTATAGCTAACTGAAAAAGGAAAATAATATCTTCAACCACTTAAAAACAGTAATTTTATCTATTTATTTCATATTCAATTCGCCTCCCATATAAGATTGAAAAGCTGTAATAACTTTGGAATCTTTTTAAAGAAAAATATTATCTTAGGGAAGGTGGTAATTATTGTAATGAATTGGGATTACTGCAATCTGGTTGAAATTCTATCTTTTATTCAAATTACCTGGCATTTTAAAACATTTACGCGTGTCAAACTTGAAGCGAGGGCAAAGGCGTCTGAACAGAAAGACACGTCAGTATGTGTTGGCAAATGCTACAAAATTGTTCTGTTGCTTGGATTAAGACAGCATAAAGTTGAACCAAATATATGTTCATCAAAGACTTCCAAACTCTTTCTTCTCCATCTGAAAATGGAGCCTGCCTGATTTAACTAGGATTAAGTATGGGAAAAACTAAAGAAATGTGACGAGCTACAAAAAGTGAGTACTTCAACAAGGAATTGGGTAACCAAAACTAGTAGTATAAAGTTTGTAAATGCAATGTTGGATCATCATCTCAGCATTTATCTACTTTTCATTAGTTTATCCAAAGTTCAAATAATAATCCATAATCTATACTCAACTTCATTCATTCTTTCTCATTTTATTATTGTGGGTGTGACTTTGTTAATGAAATTGCTAGGTGTACCATTTTGGCAAATATAAAATCTATACACATTTTCTCAAACAGAATGTTCTATATTCACAAACCAATAAAACATGAAATGCTGTACTCTTCTATCAATTATGTAATTTCCAACATAAGAGAATTTCACCAAGTTAAAATCTATGCACGTTTTCTTAAAAAGAAAATTCTATATTCACAAACCAATAAACATGAAATGCTGTATTCTTCTATCAAATATGTAATTTCCAACATAAGAGAATTTCACCAAGTTAGTGGAGCTTTTATCAACTTGCCGCCAAATAACCACCTTTTCCATTTTATGCCACAATTATATGCAATCTTAATTGATAGAACCTGACGAAAAGCTCTTAAAAGTTGCTTCAATGAAAACGGTTATAATTTGTCGACTATCTACCTTTGGTGTGATGTGAAGTGCCATTTCTACGACAAAAATCAATGATTAGTATTTTCTAGTATTTAGATCAACCCTATTTATACAACAAAAACAATTATTAGTATTTTCTAGCCTTGGTAGTCTACCTTGACTACATTTTAATAATAAATTATAAACAATCAAAATTCCAAGTGAAAATGCCATATTTTTGGAAGTCCATCCGATGATTAAATAACAAAAGATTGATAGAAGTTGCCATCTCCATTGGATTTTTTTTTCTGTGACCACTACAGAGGATGCTAGCACAACATCCAACCGTCATGACCTCACTAGGTAGAAAGGATGGATGTCATACTAGATCACAGAGAAATCTGGAGTTGCTAGCATAATTCATGGAAATGGACCACATATTTTCACATCATACCATCTATCTGGTTGCTGTAACATTGAATTATCTCCAATGAAAATTTTACCAGCATTTCCATTTATCATGCTTATAGAAGATAACCCAGACTTCCCACCCGAAAATTTCATTTGCATCTTCGCTGATGATTTCTGCAAAAGAATCCTGGTGAACAAATACAGCAGATAGGGTACATATACTACACTATTTTTGCCAGTCTTGTACAAACCGTATTTACTAAACTTTTTTGCTGTCTAACCTTGAGAAAATTTTGGGATGTGTGATTTCAACAGATATATTTTCTGCAACCCTTTGTCGCCAGAGCTAGAAAAAGTGCTGGCATTCCTCAAGAAGCTTACTGTTCAACCTGCTTGTCTGCAATATTTCTGTACACAACTCATTGTTTTCAGAACTTCAGGATTGGGATAATACACATTCAATTACCAATGGTGCAAGGCTTTGTATAAAACAAAAAGAAAATGAGTTATCACGTTAGGAATTGTAAAAAGAAACAAAATTATAACAAAAGAAAAAAGAGAAAGAGATACATTATGTTAACGTGACTGACATGATATAGTATACTGCATACTGTACAAATGTTTAGTATGTTTATACAAGATGTCATGTTCAAGGATATTAAGTAGATCCATGAGATTGGAAGGAGACTATGAATGAAGTAAAATGAGAACATTCTCAATCTTGGACACTTAAATTCCACAGAAAATATATTCAAAGCAGCATCCTCCTATGTCACTGAAATTCAGCGAAATACTACTGATTGCAGCTTTCTCCAGAAAAAAAAAAAACTACTACAACAAAAGACCATTTTTTGAGATTTCAAAATTTTGATTTATTTCCACATTCAGATTAATGAACTGCAGAGAACTTGTATGGGAGATGGTTTGACTGCCCTAACCTGTGATGAACAATCTGCACCAGTCTTGTCTTTGTGTTTCAGAACAAATGATTTCTGACAGTAGTGGCTTCCACACACGGCAGGTCAAACATTGAGAAAAACCGCAAAGGAGATAAATTCCATGAAGCCGGAGGCGATGATGATCCATTTGGTTATCTTCTACTACACCCCCTTTGTACATTTTCTGGTGTAAGCCTGTTCAGGCTTTGAAATTTCAGTATAGAGGAACAAGGGAAAACATTTGCCAAATTACAGATGACTTAGGTTTCCTTGTATAAAACTGGAACCTACTTCTCCTACAAACTATCATAAGATATAGCTACAAAAATACAGTACAATAAGTTGCAATCTTAGATTGCATATGATCATTTTCATTAAGAACTGAAAAATATAATTCAATCCTAGACCATAATTACAAAAATATGAAGAAAAAATAAGCTGAAAGCATTTCCCAAAGTGATTCCAATGATTGGCAACATATTTTATCTGCCTAAAAACAGTGACCCATCTTTCCTCCACCAGCCTTCCAGCAAATTACAATAACAGTAAAGTTTCTTAAGCAACCTAACATCTGATATGCTTACCAACTTAGCTAGTAATTTCTCCAAACAATTCATGGGAAATGCATTTTACTAATTGAAAACAACAAATAGGGACATCGTGTTCTTCTTAAGCAATAATTTACCAACTGAAACCCTAAAATTAGTAGGAAACAAGAACATACTTAAAACCTCCAATGGTCCTCTGAACGAGCAGTGCATCTCGCCTTTACCGGAATTCAGCTCGCCGTCGAAAACTTAGCAGTAAATAAGATTATATTAAAATTATTTTGGGTTTTTAATCATTAGAATATTTTTTAAATTTAAATTTAATAAAAAATAATAAAATTATTTTAATTAATTATGATTAAATAATTAGAATAATAATCATATTATAAAAAATTATTACAAGTTCAGAAAAAAAAAATCAAAAGAAACCAGATAAAAAAGGCATAACAATCATTATCTTTATACTATAATTCAATTTATTAATAAAACTGACTATTTCTTAAATAAATAAAGAGTATTATTTTCATTTTTAATAAATCAAATTTTGATTCAGTTTAAATTATAACAATGAAATATAAATATAAAAATTATCTTTTAACAAAAGTAATAATAAAAGTTGTTTATTTACAGATTTGTTAATTTTATAATATATAGTTTAAAAATTATTTATTAGCATTATATATATCAATTAGTATTTATTATTTAATAATTATATTTTAAATATATATATATATATATATATATATATATATATATATATAATTGGAAATGGATGTTTTTTTCTAATCAAACTGTCCTTATTAATGTGTGAGTATAGGGGTGGGGAAAATTATGGATATTAAAGGTATATCGAAAATACCGTACCGTAATATATCGAAAATATGAACTTTTAAGGTATACCGAAAAAAGGTAAAGTAAGATACCAATACCGTAACTATTGGTACGGTAAAGGTATAAAATTTTTAAAATTTTGGTATATCAAAGTATATTTAAATAGTATTTATAAGTTAATATATATATAAATATATATATATATATATATAATACTTATAAGAAAATAATTAAATAGATTTGAAATTAATTTAATTATAGAAATATAGTTGAAAAAAAAATCACTTAAACACATGTACTTGTACAACTAACTCACTTATACCGTGTGTACTAATAAAAGGAAATTTAAATAGTATCAAAAATTGACTCATTTACTTGTACAACTAACTCACTTATACCGTATGTACTAATAATATACCGTATGTACTTTTAGTAAACCATGATTAATTTTTATTTTTTAATTTATATATTTAATAATTAAATATTAATATATTTTCTCTCTCAATCCTTTTCATTTATTACTAATAAATGAACCTTCTATTTTTTTTATTTTTTTATAATTTATTATTATTTATATATGAATATTGATTATTGATTATTTTAATTTTATTTATACATGAGCATTCATCATTAATTATTTTAACTTTATATTTTTTCTTATATTTACATTGATTATTAATTATTTTAAAATTGTTTAGTCCCAATGATTGAATATAACAATAAAAATCCTTTTAACAATGAAAACCATTTCCACAATAAAAATCCTTTAACACAAAAATAAATTAATTAAAAATTAAAAATTAGATAATAATAAAAACTTATTCATCAAACATCAAAAGAGTAATAATCAAATATTAGACAAAACAATACTACTAAGTTCGTGAATAAAAATTAAATAAAAAATCATTAATTTTATTTTTGTTTATATTAAATTAAATATTACAGTAAAACATAAATTTATAAATAAGTTGTTAAATAATTTTTTAAAAAATAATTTTTTAAAAATAAAAATTTAAGAAATATAAAAAATAAAAACTAATAAAAAAAATGAAAAATGACATATAAAAGAGAAATTAATATTAAAATAATAAAAAATAAAAATAAAATAAATTAATTAGTTTAATTAATAAAAAAGGACAGAGAAAATATATTAATATTTAACTAATAAATATATAAATTTAAAAATAAAAGTTAACCATAATTACTAAAAGAGGCTAAATGAGCCAATTTTGTATAGTACATACGTTTAAATAATCTTTTATTAGTACATACGTCTAAGTAAGCTAATTGTATAAGTATATACGTTTAAATTTTTAATGGTCTATCACTATTGCTTAATATATACATAGAAATGATTGACATATGTTTATTAATGGTCCATCAATATTGCAGTAGTCCTTTCAATATACTGTTTTCAATATACTGTGGTATTGCATAATATATACATAGAAATGATTGACATATGTTTATTAATGGTCCATCAATATTGCAGTAGTCCTTTCTATATATTGTGGTAGTATAATTGTACTTCAGGCAAGAAACAATTTTAATGTAAATTAAACTAAAACAAAACTAAAGTTGGATAAAAAAAAGGCTTAAATAAGGAATGAACAAATAGTTCTTAATCACTAGCCACATCCTTTATATCATTAAAGACTCTATTTTATATTTTAAAAGACCCACATGCGTAGAAATTACCCATTTAAAATTATTTTTCTGGTTTCTTAATTGAACTTTAAAACGTTAAAAGTATGACAATCGGGGATGTTTCATTGAGTATAAATCAGTTGAGGAAATTAGAGAGCTCATTGATCTTTTGGAAAATATTTACGCTCGTTAAAATTTGTTTTTTTTATCATTAGTGAGTTAAAACGACTCTCATTTATATCATTTTGCATGACATTTTTTTAAACAAAAGTTGACCATTAAAAGTATCTATCCAAATTAACATCGTTTTTATAAATATTAAATTAATACTTTGTTTTTAATTGTGTATAGTCTTTTCCTTTCTTATTATTAGACATAGCATCATGTCATCCATGCTAGGCTCAACACGCTCTAATGTGTGTCTTGATCCGTTAATAATATGAATCGTCAAACATTCACAAATTAAGCAATGAATAATATTAATTAACATTATGCATCGGAAATATCAAGAAAGAGAGAGAAAAGCTCTAGAGATTGAATTTTTAACAAAGCAGGAGATTTCACGGCACGATCGGCACGAACGAAACAATCGGCATGATCAACACAAACGGAAAGAACAACACGATCGACACGATATCAAGCTCGCGATTTCGCTTGTTGTGATCAAGGTTGCTAGTCACTCAGAGTTGCTTGTCAAATCAAGAACGTGCGCACAATCGGCATGATTAGCACAATCGGCACGATCGGCACAATCGACACAATCGGCACGAATGACACGGTATCGACTCTAATAACTAGGTCGTTCATTCATATGAAAAGTTTGGTTATAAGGTTAGAGTTTCTAATTTACCCTGTTCTATAATAGTTAGGGTTTCTAGTGTACCATATTCTGGTATTGATTCGTTTTGTTGTTTTGTTATGCTATTAATCAAATGGGAAGAAAGAAAAGCAATAAGAATAAGGAAGTTAGAGAAATTGTGATGAAAGGTTTAAGGGAGGTAGCTGAAAAAGAAATCGATAGGATTACTGAAGAAATTATCCATGAAAAACAGGAATATATCAAAGGTAAAGAACCAATTATTGATATAAATTCTGAAGAAATTGCAGCAGGAAAATAGGAGAAAAAATGAAGGAATATGGAAGGTTGGGTATAATGAAAGAGCAAACCTCTTTGGACTTAAAAATCAAATCACAAAGCTACTGATGCATGCAAAGAAATGACATATTGTGCTCAACAAAGAGAAAATACAGCAAACAACCGTTCAATTGAATATACATTATCTTCAAGATTGGAACCTATTAAAGAAGGAAGAATACGAAAAGATAATAAACTGGTCAATGGAAACAATGAGGGAGCTAATGAAGTCCCCAAATCAAAGACTTATACTATCAGGAGAAACTCCAATTGGATGGTTAATGAAGTCTGAAATAAGAATACAGAAAAGAAAGTAAAAGATCATGAATACAAAGGTCAAATCTACTTGGGTGAGTTTAAAACAAAAGTTGAGATTCTCAACTCTCATTTTGAATTTAAATTGCCCACTGAAGTGGAGGAAAAATGTGTTAAGGAATAGAAAAATGTAGTTGTTGGGAACTACATAGGAAAGAATCGTGTATCTTTTCTAAATACTAAGGAATCACTAATGAAACAATGGGAGCAGAAGGGAGTAGAGAAGGTTTATGCATACATCCATGACCTCTATTTTCTACAATTCAAAAAGGGAACGAACTTGGATGATATTCTGAAAATTGGGCATACTTATATTGGATCCAACTGTATGAAGTTGAAGAGATGGTCTGAAGAATTGAGCCTTCAATGTTAGTCAAAGGAAATAGCTCAAATATGGTTCAAACTTAGGAACATCCCAGCACACATGTAAAATGTAGAAGCTCTAAGTCACTATGTTAGTCTATTGGGGAAACTATTATATATGGACTCAATTACAGAGAGAGGAAAGCATCTTAATTTTTCTAGAATAAGCATTGAAGTGCATCCTCAAAGTACACTGCCAAAGAACATGACAGTTGTTGATAGGAAGGGAAATCCCACAATCATGAAAATCTCATATGAATGGAAGCCAAACAGGTGTGCTTTCTGCAATACTTTCCAACATATTAGGTACTAAATGTGCAAAAGTAATTGAGGAAGAACAAAAAATCATGAAAGCCCAGGAAACAAAAAAGCAGGAAAATGAAATAGAAGAATCAAGAATGGAAGAGCGTATTGTGGAAGTCAAGAATAGTGATAAAAAAGAAAAAAAATTAGGAAAATGCAGAGGAAGAAAGCAAGAAGGATTCTGAGATAAAGAAAAGAAGTGAAAGAAAGAGAGTAAAGGAAATCAAGGTGAAGAGGAAAAGAAAATTTTGTGTAATGCAAAGGATTAGTCTTTTTGTTTGTAATCTCTGTTTTTTAGAATGTATGAATACCACTAATCAGTTTTTTAGGGACTTTTGATTGTTATCCTTAATCATAGCTAGAGGTTGTGTAGATTTGATTTCTTACCCTCCAACTTTTAGAATTTTAATGAAATTGTTATAATTAAACTGATATTTTATAAATGTGTGATTATTTTTTTTCTTATCATTCAACCAAAAATCAAAATATCAATATGATTAATTCTTAATTTGACTCAATATTGGCACAAAAGATAAAAAAACAAAAAACATATTAGACTGTGATTTATTTACTTTTATATAATTTAATTTATATAAAATATGTTTTATATTATTTAATTATAAATTATTTTAAGTGGAGACGGTATAATCAATGTTCAACAGTTTTTTACCAACCAGACTAACAAATCGATAGGGATGAATAAAAATATATCAAAATAAATGTTGATAATCTTATCTCATAACAATTATATGTAAATTTTATATGAATAAAATACAATGATAATAAAACAAAACAATAGCTTATTTAATAAATAATAAAAAAATCTTCACGTTTAATACAAGACTTGTGAAATCACCGTCCCTTAAAACATTTTTACCGTCTCTCATTTGTTGTGGAGAGTTTTGTCAGTTGTTGCTTTCTAGGGTAAAATGGAACCTACAATGGTTTAACACAGAAAATCACAAAAACAATCACTTGAATTAAAACAGAAATTGTCGAGTCAAGAAACTCAACGAACACTCATAAAGAACACTCACAAAGATATGAAAAAAATTGGAATTCTAGAATGAAAAAATAATAAGTTTATGTGTAGATTGGAATTAGAGTGAGGGAAATATATATAGTTGAAAGTTAAACCCTAAAATCATTAATCAATTATTTGATCCAACAACTACTTATCCATTTATCTATTTATCTGATGGTTATCCTTGATTGTCTTTTTATTATCCTGGTAAGATACATCCAATAAACATTTTGTAGTTACAACAATAACGGTTAATTGCCTCATTCAAGACATTAATGTTAATTGTGATTATTAACAAACTCATTTTTATTTGGATTAAATTTTACATTAATTTATATTTAAATTTAGTGTGAATTTAAATGAAATTCATCAATAATTTACATTTGAATTAATTTCGTGTGAATATCATTTGAATTAAATTTTAGCATTAATTCACATTTAAAATTGGTATATAAATTTCATTTACCAAAATATCATATCCATTTAATTAATGAATTTATTTAATTAATGAAATTAGTTTAACTACAACCATAAAATGGAACTATAGATATCATCCCCAATTTGCTAAATTATTCTTAAATAATATATATTAATAAAATTATAAATTGAAGACAAAGGGAATTTAAAAATATTGAACGGTCTTACTAAAAGAAATTCATTTTGTATACATCTAAATAAAGATTAAAGTTATTAAACTTGATTAAATCATTTAGATAATTAATAATTCAAAAAATAATGATAATAAAAAAAAATGATGTATCAAGCAAACATAAAAGTGATATAATAATTTAATCTCAAAATTACTATAAATCAAATGAAATTAAATATAACAATCAAAAAATATTCATTAAATCAATTCGACTTATATGATTTATGTATTGTAATCACCTCATATTTATGATAGAGATTAGAAAAAGTAATAAATTTTAAATAGACTCATTATTATGTTTATTATCATAAATTGTCCTTATATGTTATCAAATATATTTTGTTTTGTCAAAAATCAAAATCATAATGGTTTATCAGAAAGAAGTTGATGTAAAAATTAATTTTTGTAGATTGATTTAAAAAAATTAATTTTTTTCTTTTTAGATTAGTTTTCACCTAAAATAGTTTCACATAGTTAATCACATTTTTTCAACAAAATAAAAAAAATAAATACTTTCACATCTTTTTCCAATATTTTTAAAAGTGATAGTGATCGTGATTGTATTAAGATACTAATTTTTAAATAATATAAATGTATTTTTAATTTTAAACCGAAAATTCATTCAAAATTTTAATTATATAATTTAGATATTATAATATTTTAAAATAAATAATTTCACAAAAATAAAATAGATGTAGTGAACAATTATAGTATGTAATCTTTTTACTACACTTGTTCATTTAATCTTAATAATTTTATAATTGTATTTAGTAACAAATAATATTATTGTGATTATATAACATTTCAAGCTTATAAATATGTGCTCTTATTTATATAATTATCAACACAATTTGATCTTTACATCCTTATCATTTTTGTAGTTATGAAATCATATTCTATTTTTATAATTTGTATGCTAATTTTGTTAGCTTATTTATCACCAAATTCGATTGTTCAAGCGTAAAACCGTGTCCCTTTAATGGTTGATAGTATGAGAGATTTCGTTAAAGGAATATCATATGGTATAATATACTTTCATGCGTATTTTAGTTTAATATTATTTTAATTATTTGTATTACTAATATTATTTTATTTATAATATAAACATACAGAATGTGATAGTGTTCTTTGTCCCCACTCTTGTTACTTTTGTGATTGGACGGTTACTCCAAACATTTGTCGAAAATGTTGGAAATAAAGCAAAATAAGTCTGCAAAGAAGTCTGCAAAGGTGTCGAGCTCCGATGGATGGACATAGAACATGTATTCAATAATTATTTAATACAATAATAATTTGTCTTGTTTTATGTTAAAAAATTAATATTTGTTTATTAAAAAAAGAAATGATAAATAAAAATAAGATATTCAAAATAATTGTATTAATTGAGGAGATGTATTCATGATTAGCCATATAATGAAGTTTTTAAAACAATAGTAAACAACTAGCTAGGATATCTACAAATAGTTGAATAACCAAATCCACACTTCCTCCCCATCCCCTCTAACTTTTGGCCATAGGAAAATTAATAATTACTCACTAACAAAATAAGACCCAACTTAATATCATATATAATATATACATAGAAATGATTGACATATGTTTATTAATGGTCCATCACTATTGCAGTAGTCCTTTCTATATACTGTGGTAGTATAATTGTACTTCAGGCAAGAAACAATTTTAATGTAAACAAAACTAAAGCAAAACTAAAGTTGGATAAAAAAAAGCTTAAATAAGGAAAGAATAAATAGTTCTTAAACACTGGTCACATCCTTTATATCATTAAACAACTCGATTTTATATTTCAAAAGACCGACATGTTGAACGTAGAAATTACCCATTTAAAATTATCTTTGTGATTTCTTAATTGAACTTTAAAATGTTAAAAGTATGACAATCGGGGATGTTTCATTGAGTATAAACCAGTTGACGCAATTAGAGAACTCATTCATCTTTTTGAAAATATTTATGCTCGATAAAATTTGTTTTTTTTGTTTGATAATTGGTGAATTATTTTTGTTGTGCTTTTTTTTATATATTTTTCTTTCAAATGTTGTAATGTTTTTTTTTTTTTAACTTAAACGACTCTCATTTATATCATTTTGCATGGCATTTTTTAAAACAAAAGTTGATCATTAAAAGTATCTATCCAAATTAACATTGTTTTTTTATACATATAAAATTAATACTTTATTTTTAATTGTGTATAGTCTTTTATTTTCTTATTATTAGACAGCATCATGTCATCCATACTAGGCTCAACACGCTCTAATGTGTGTCCTGACCCGTTAATAATATGAATTGTCAAACATTCACAAATTAAGCAATGAATAATATTAATTAACACAAAACAAATAATTAAGGGAAAAATATATTTATTTATTTTTCTTATACAAGTTAATTAAGCTGATATTTTATAAATGTGTAATTAATTTTTTCTTATCATTCAACCAAAAATCAAAATATCAATATGATTATTTCTTAATTTGACTAAATACTGGCATAGAAGATCAAAAACAAAAAGCATATTAGACTGTGATTTATTTACTTTTATATAATTTAATTTACTTTAATATTCTACCAAATTTCCAGTAAAATAGAATATTATAGTTAATCCAAAGGATAGAAAAATGATAAACATAATTAAATATATACTATTTCATCATATTTATATATTTATATATTTATATATTTGAATTTTAGAAACACCTTTTTGTCATTTGAACTTACATACAATATATTATATAAAAAACATTTTATATTATTTAATTATAAATTATTTTAAGTGAAGACGGTATAAACAATGTTTAGCTGTTCTTTTACCAACCAAACTAACAAATCGATAGGTATGAATAAAAATATATCAAAATAAATGTTGATAATCTTATCTCATAAAAAATAAATGTAAATATTATATGAATAAAATACAATGATAATAAAATAAAACAATAATTTATTTAAAAAAAAAATCTTTACGTTTAATAAAAGACCTGTGAAATCACAGTCTCTTAAAACATTTTTATCGTCTCCCGTTTGTTCTGGAGAGTTTCGTCGGTTGTTGCTTAAATGTTGAGTTTAATTAAAAAAAGAAAAGAAAAAATTAATTAAGAAAGAAATAATACAACATAATTTTGATAATATTTTGTAGTTATAATTACAACGGTTAATTGCCTCGTTCAAGACATTAATGTTAATTGTGACTATTAACAAACTCATTTTTATTTGGATTAAATTTTACTTTAATTTATATTTAAATTTAATTAGTGTGAATTTAAATGAAATTCATCAATAATTTACATTTGAATTTCGTGTGAATATCATTTGAATTAATTTTACCATTAATTCACATTTAAATTTGGTATAAATTTCATTTATCAAAATATCATATCCATTTAATTAATGAATTTATTTAATTAATGAAATTAGTTTAACTATCATCATAAATTTATGGGTCTATTTAATGGATACCATTCTCAATTTGCTAAATTATCATTCCTAAATAATATATATTATTACAATTATAAATTTAAGACAATAGGTATTTAAAAATATTGAATTGTCTTACCAAAAGAAATTCATTTTGTACACATCTAAATAAAGATTAAAGTTATTAAACTTGATTAAATCATTTAGATAATTAATAATTCAAAAAAATAATGATAATAATAGAAAAAATAAATGTTGTATCTGGCAAACATAAAACTGATATAATAATTTAAACTCAAAATTATTATAAATCAAATGAAATTAAATATAACAATCAAAAAATATTCATTAAATCAATTTGACTTATATAATTTATGTATTGTAATCACCTCATATTTATGATAGAGATTAGAAAAAAGTAATAAATTTTTAAATAGACTCATTATTATGTTTATTATCATAAATTGTCCTTATATGTTATCAAATATATTTTGTTTTTTCAAAAATCAAAATCATAATGGTTTATCAGAAAGAAGTTGATGTAAAAATTAATTTTTATAGATTGATTTAAAAAAATTAAATTTTTTCTTTTTAGTTTAGTTTTCACCTAAAATAGTTTCATATAGTTAATCACATTTTTTCAACAAAATAAAAAAATAAATACTTTCACATTTTTTTCCAATATTTTTAAAAGTGATGGTGATCGTGATTGTATTAAGATACTAATTTTTAAATAATATAAATGTATTTTTAATTTTAAACCGAAAATTCATTCAAAATTTTAATTATATAATTTAGATATTATAATAATTTAAAATAAATAATTGCACAAAAATAAAATAGATGTAGTGAACAATTATAGTATTTAATCTTTTTACTACACTTGTTCATTTAATCTTAATAATTTTATAATTGTATTTAGTAACAAATAATGTTATTGTGATTATATAACATTTCAAGCCTATAAATATGCGCTCTTATTTATATAATTATCATCACAATTTAATCTTTACATCCTTATCATTGTTGTAGTTATGAAATCATATTCTATTTTTATAATTTGTATGCTAATTTTGTTAGCTTATTTATCACAAAATTCGATTGTTCAAGCGAAAAACCGTGTCCCTTTGATGGTTGATACTATGAGAGATTTCGATAAAGGGATATCATACGGTATAATATACTTTCATGCGTATTTTAGTTTAATATTATTTTAATTATTTGTATTACTAATATTATTTTATTTATAATATAAACAGAATGTGATAGTGTTCTCTGTCCCCACTCTTGTTACTTTTGTGATTGGACGGTTACTCCAAACATTTGTCGAAAATGTTGGAAATAAAGCAAAATAAGTCTGCAAGGGTGTCAAGCTCACATGGATGGACATAGAACTTGTATTCAATAATTATTTGTGTTGTTTTATGTTAAAAAATTAATATTTGTTTATTAATAAAAAAATGATAAATAAAAATAAGATATTCAAAATAATTGTATTAATTGTATTAATGGAGGAGATGTATTCATGATTGCTCGCCCGAGCTATTGACTTATGTAAGAAAACCTTCAAAAAAATGAGTAGCAATGACATCTGCACTCAATGGATGAATGTCCGGGCTATTAGGCTATCTCAGAGGCATAAGGCCAGTACTAAAACCGGAAAGGAATTGGCGAATGAAAGCCATGGTCAATCTTTCTTTTTCCTTTCTCCCGCAATTCGTTCTCAAAGGTTCATCGGTGATGATTTCCACTCATTCATCATACTCACCTCATCTTGTCATTTCGCCGTAACTCATTCCCGTTAGGCCGAAGTGTTTGGCCCTAGCCATATAATGAAGTTTTTTAAACAATAGTAAACAACTAGCTAGGATATCTACAAATAGTTGAATAACCAAATTCACAATTCCTCCCCATCCCCCTCTAACATTTGGCCATAGGAAAATTAATGATTACTCACTAACAAAATAAGACCTAACTTAATATCATATATAATATATACATAGAAATGATTGACATGTGTTTATTAATGATCCATCACTATTGCAGTAGTCCTTTCTATATACTGTGGTTGTATAATTGTACTTCAGGCAAGAAACAATTTTAATGTAAATTAAACTAAAACTAAACTAAAGTTGGATAAAAAAAGGCTTAAATAAGGAAAGAACAAATAGTTCTTAAACACTAGCCACATCCTTTATATCATTAAACAATTCTATTTTATATTTCAAAAGACCCACGTGTAGTAGAACGTAGAAATTATCCATTTAAAATTATCTTTCTGATTTCTTAATTGAACTTTAAAATTTAAAACGTTAAAAGTATGACAATCGGGGATGTTTCATTGAGTATAAATCAGTTGAAGAAATTAGAGAGCTTATTTATCTTTTTGAAAATATTTATGCTCGTTAAAATTTGTTTTTTTATGATTGATAGTTAAAACTACTCTAATTTATATAATTTTGCATGACATTTTTTTAAATAAAAATTGACCAAGTATCTATCCAAATTAACATCGTTTTTATAAATACTAAATTAATACTTTGTTTTTAATTGTGTATAGTCTTTTCCTTTCTTATTATTAGACATAGCATCATGTCATCCATGCTAGGCTCAACACGCTCTAATGTGTGTCTTGATCCATTAATAATATGAATTGTCAAACATTCACAAATTAATTAAGCAATGAATAATATTAATTAACACAAAACGAATAATTAAGGGAAAAATATATTTATTTATTTTTCTTATACAAGTTAATTAAGCTGATATTTTATAAATGTGTAATTAATTTTTTCTTATCATTCAACCAAAAATCAAAATATCAATATGATTATTTCTTAATTTGACTAAATACTGGCATAGAAGATCAAAAACAAAAAACAAATTAGACTGTGATTTATTTACTTTTATATAATTTAATTTACTTTAATATTCTACCAAATTTCCAGTAAAATAGAATATTATAGTTAATCAAAAGGATAGAAAAATGATAAACATAATTAAATATATACTATTTAATCATATTTATATATTTTATATATTTATATATTTATATATTTATATATTTATATATAATTAAAATTTGAATTTTAGAAACACCTTTTTGTCATTTGAACTTACATACAATATATTATATAAAAAACGTTTTATATTATTTAATTATAAATTATTTTAAGTGAAGACGGTATAAACAATGTTTAACTGTTCTTTTACCAACCAAACTAACAAATCGATAGGTATGAATAAAAATATATCAAAATAAATATTGATAATCTTATCTCATAAAAAATAAATGTAAATATTATATGACTAAAATACAATGATAATAAAATAAAACAATAATTTATTTAAAAAAAAAGTCTTTACGTTTAATAAAAGACCTGTGAAATCACAGTCTTTTAAAACATTTTTATCGTCTCCCGTTTGTTTTGGAGAGATTCGTCGGTTGTTGCTTAAATGTTGAGTTTAATTAAAAAAAGAAAAGAGAAAATTAATTAAGAAAGAAATAATACAACATAATTTTGATAATATTTTGTAGTTATAATTACGGCCGTTAATTGCCTCGTTCAAGACATTAATGTTAATTGTGACTATTAACAAACTCACTTTTATTTGGATTAAATTTCACTTTAATTTATATTTAAATTTAATTAGTGTGAATTTAAATAAAATTCATCAATAATTTACCTTTGAATTTCGTGTGAATATCATTTGAATTAATTTTACCATTAATTCACATTTAAATTTGGTATAAATTTCATTTATCAAAATATCATATCCATTTAATTAATGAATTTATTTAATTAATGAAATTAGTTTAACTATCATCATAAATTTATGGGACTATTTAATTGATACCATTCTCAATTTGATAAATTATCATTCCTAAATAATATGTATTATTACAATTATAAATTTAAGACAATAAGTATTTAAAAATATTGAATGGTCTTACCAAAAGAAATTCATTTTGTACACATCTAAATAAAGATTAAAGTTATTAAACTTGATTAAATCATTTAGATAATTAATAATTCAAAAAAATAATGATAATAATAGAAAAAATAAATGTTGTATCTGGCAAACATAAAACTGATATAATAATTTAAACTCAAAATTATTATAAATCAAATGAAATTAAATATAACAATCAAAAAAATATTCATTAAATCAATTTGACTTATATGATTTATGTATTGTAATCATCTCATATTTATATTTATGATAGAGATTAGAAAAAAGTAATAAATTTTAAATAGACTCATTATTATGTTTATTATCATAAATTGTCCTTATATGTTATCAAACATATTTTGTTTTTTCAAAAATCAAAATCATAATGGTTTATCAGAAAGAAGTTGATGTAAAAATTAATTTTTATAGATTAATTTAAAAAAATTAAATTTTTTCTTTTTAGTTTAGTTTTCACCTAAAATAGTTTCACATAGTTAATCACATTTTTTCAACAAAATAAAAAAATAAATACTTTCACATTTTTTTCCAATATTTTTAAAAGTGATGGTGATCGTGATTGTATTAAGATACTAATTTTTAAATAATATAAATGTATTTTTAATTTTAAACCGAAAATTCATTCAAAATTTTAATTATATAATTTAGATATTATAATAATTTAAAATAAATAATTGCACAAAAATAAAATAGATGTAATGAACAATTATAGTATGTAATCTTTTTACTACACTTGTTCATTTAATCTTAATAATTTTATAATTGTATTTAGTAACAAATAATGTTATTGTGATTATATAACATTTCAAGCCTATAAATATGTGCTCTTATTTATATAATTATCATCACAATTTGATCTTTACATCCTTATCATTGTTATAGTTATGAAATCATATTCTATTTTTATAATTTGTATGCTAATTTTGTTAGCTTATTTATCACCAAATTCGATTGTTCAAGCGAAAAACCGTGTCCCTTTGATGGTTGATACTATGAGAGATTTCGATAAAGGGATATCATACGGTATAATATACTTTCATGCGTATTTTAGTTTAATATTATTTTAATTATTTGTATTACTAATATTATTTTATTTATAATATAAACAGAATGTGATAGTGTTCTCTGTCCCCACTCTTGTTACTTTTGTGATTGGACGGTTACTCCAAACATTTGTCGAAAATGTTGGAAATAAAGCAAAATAAGTCTGCAAGGGTGTCAAGCTCACATGGATGGACATAGAACTTGTATTCAATAATTATTTGTGTTGTTTTATGTTAAAAAATTAATATTTGTTTATTAATAAAAGAAATAATAAATAAAAATAAGATATTCAAAATAATTGTATTAATTGTATTAATGGAGGAGATGTATTCATGATTGCTCGCCCGAGCTATTGACTTATGTAAGAAAACCTTAAAAAAAATGAGTAGCAATGATATATGCACTCAATGGATGAATGTCCGGGCTATTAGGCTATCTCAGAGGCATAAGGCCAGTACTAAAACCGGAAAAGAATTGGCGAATGAAAGCCATGGTCAATCTTTCTTTTTCTTTCTCCCGCAATTCGTTCTGAAAGGTTCATCGGTGATGATTTCCACTCATTCATCATACTCACCTCATCTTGTCATTTCGCCGTAGCTCATTCCCGTTAGGCCGAAGTGTTTGGCCCTAGCCATATAATGAAGTTTTTTAAACAATAGTAAACAACTAGCTAGGATATCTACAAATAGTTGAATAACCAAATTCACAATTTCTCCCCATCCCCCTCTAACATTTGGCCATAGGAAAATTAATAATTACTCACTAACAAAATAAGACCTAACTTAATATCATATATAATATATACATAGAAATGATTGACATGTGTTTATTAATGATCCATCACTATTGCAGTAGTCCTTTCTATATACTGTGGTTGTATAATTGTACTTCAGGCAAGAAACAATTTTAATGTAAATTAAACTAAAACTAAACTAAAGTTCGATAAAAAAAGGCTTAAATAAGGAAAGAACAAATAGTTCTTAAACACTAGCCACATCCTTTATATCATTAAACAATTCTATTTTATATTTCAAAAGACCCACGTGTAATAGAACGTAGAAATTATCCATTTAAAATTATCTTTCTGATTTCTTAATTGAACTTTAAAACGTTAAAAGTATGACAATCGGGGATGTTTCATTGAGTATAAATCAGTTGAAGAAATTAGAGAGCTTATTTATCTTTTTGAAAATATTTATGCTCGTTAAAATTTGTTTTTTTATCATTGGTAGTTAAAACGACTCTAATTTATATAATTTTGTGTGACATTTTTTTAAACAAAAGTTGACCAAGTATCTATCCAAATTAACATCGTTTTTATAAATATTAAATTAATACTTTATTTTTAATTGTGTATAGTCTTTGCCTTTCTTATTATTAGACATAGCATCATGTCATCCATGCTAGGCTCAACACGCTCTAATGTGTGTCTTGATCCGTTAATAATATGAATTGTCAAACATTCACAAATTAATTAAGCAATAAATAATATTAATTAACACAAAACGAATAATTAAGGGAAAAATATATTTATTTATTTTTCTTATACAAGTTAATTAAGCTGATATTTTATAAATGTGTAATTAATTTTTTCTTATCATTCAACCAAAAATCAAAATATCAATATGATTATTTCTTAATTTGACTAAATACTGGCATAGAAGATCAAAAACAAAAAACATATTAGACTGTGATTTATTTACTTTTATATAATTTAATTTACTTTAATATTCTACCAAATTTCCAGTAAAATAGAATATTATAGTTAATCAAAAGGATAGAAAAATGATAAACATAATTAAATATATACTATTTAATCATATTTATATAATTCTATATTTATATATTTTATATATTTATATATTTATATATAATTAAAATTTGAATTTTAGAAACACCTTTTTGTCATTTGAACTTACATACAATATATTATATAAAAAACGTTTTATATTATTTAATTATAAATTATTTTAAGTGAAGACGGTATAAACAATGTTTAACTGTTCTTTTACCCACCAAACTAACAAATCGATAGTTATGAATAAAAATATATCAAAATAAATGTTGATAATCTTATCTCATAAAAAATAAATGTAAATATTATATGAATAAAATACAATGATAATAAAATAAAACAATAATTTATTTAAAAAAAAAGTCTTTACATTTAATAAAAGACCTGTGAAATCACAGTCTCTTAAAACATTTTTATCGTCTCCCGTTTGTTCTGGAGAGTTTCGTCGAATGTTGCTTAAATGTTGAGTTTAATTAAAAAAAGAAAAGAGAAAATTAATTAAGAAAGAAATAATACAACATAATTTTGATAATATTTTGTAGTTATAATTACAATGGTTAATTGCCTCGTTCAAGACATTAATGTTAATTGTGACTATTAACAAACTCATTTTTATTTGGATTAAATTTTACTTTAATTTATATTTAAATTTAATTAGTGTGAATTAAAATGAAATTCATCAATAATTTACATTTAAATTTCGTGTGAATATCATTTGAATTAATTTTACCATTAATTCACATTTAAATTTGGTATAAATTTCATTTATCAAAATATCATATCCATTTAATTAATGAATTTATTTAATTAATGAAATTAGTTTAACTATCATCATAAATTTATGGGACTATTTAATGGATACCATTCTCAATTTGCTAAATTATCATTGCTAAATAATATATATTATTACAATTATAAATTTAAGACAATAGGTATTTTAAAATATTGAATGGTCTTACCAAAATAAATTCATTTTGTACACATCTAAATAAAGATTAAAGTTATTAAACTTGATTAAATCATTTAGATAATTAATAATTCAAAAAAATAATGATAATAATAGAAAAAATAAATGTTGTATCTGGCAAACATAAAACTGATATAATAATTTAAACTCAAAATTATTATAAATCAAATGAAATTAAATATAACAATCAAAAAAATATTCATTAAATCAATTTGACTTATATGATTTATGTATTGAAATCACCTCATATTTATGACAGAGATTAGAAAAAATTAATAAATTTTTAAATAGACTCATTATTATGTTTATTATCATAAATTGTCCTTATATGTTATCAAATATATATTTTGTTTTGTCAAAAATCAAAATCATAATGGTTTATCAGTAAGAAGTTGATGTAAAAATTAATTTTTATAGATTGATTTAAAAAAATTAATTTTTTTCTTTTTAGTTTAGTTTTCACCTAAAATAGTCTCACATAGTTAATCACATTTTTTCAACAAAATAAAAAAAATAAATACTTTCACATTTTTTTCCAATATTTTTATAAGTGATGGTGATCGTGATTATATTAAGATACTAATTTTTAAATAATATAAATGTATTTTTAATTTTAAACCGAAAATTCATTCAAAATTTTAATTATATAATTTAGATATTATAATAATTTAAAATAAATAATTGCACAAAAATAAAATAGATGTAGTGAACAATTATAGTATGTAATCTTTTTACTACACTTGTTCATTTAATCTTAATAATTTTATAATTGTATTTAGTAACAAATAATGTTATTGTGATTATATAACATTTCAAGCCTATAAATATGTGCTCTTATTTATATAATTATCATCACAATTTGATCTTTACATCCTTATCATTGTTGTAGTTATGAAATCATATTCTATTTTTATAATTTGTATGCTAATTTTGTTAGCTTATTTATCACCAAATTCGATTGTTCAAGCGAAAAACCGTGTCCCTTTGATGGTTGATACTATGAGAGATTTCGATAAAGGAATATCATACGGTATAATATACTTTCATGCGTATTTTAGTTTAATATTATTTTAATTATTTGTATTACTAATATTATTTTATTTATAATATAAACAGAATGTGATAGTGTTCTTTGTCCCCACTCTTGTTACTTTTGTGATTGGACGGTTACTCCAAACATTTGTCGAAAATGTTGGAAATAAAGCAAAATAAGTCTGCAAGGGTGTCAAGCTCACATGGATGGACATAGAACATGTATTCAATAATTATTTGTGTTGTTTTATGTTAAAAAATTAATATTTGTTTATTAATAAAAAAATGATAAATAAAAATAAGATATTCAAAATAATTGTATTAATTGTATTAATGGAGGAGATGTATTCATGATTGCTCGCCCGAGCTATTGACTTATGTAAGAAAACCTTAAAAAAAATGAGTAGCAATGACATCTGCACTCAATGGATGAATGTCCGGGCTATTAGGCTATCTCAGAGGCATAAGGGCATAAGGCCAGTACTAAAACCGGAAAAGAATTGGCGAATAAAAGCCATGGTCAATCTTTCTTTTTCTTTCTCCCGCAATTTGTTCTGAAAGGTTCATTGGTCGGTGATGATTTCCACTCATTCATCATACTCACCTCATCTTGTCATTTCGCCGTAGCTCATTCCCGTTAGGCCGAAGTGTATGGCCTTAGCCATATAATGAAGTTTTTTATGTTGGAATTTAGACTATGTAGATTATTTCCATTATATGAATGGAAATGAGAATTCAAAATCAATTCTGAGAATGGGTGAGTCCCAAGAATAAAATCGAGTTAGTGGATTTGTCCACATTAATAAAATAGCAAAATGTAGCATTTTTACATTAATCCAAGTGGGGTTTAATTTATTTGCATAATGCATTTTACATTAATCCAAGTGGGGTTTAATTTATTTGCATAATGCATTTTATTGCATAAAAATAAATAATATATTTGGATTAAATATTAATTGAATGAGTCAGTTAAATGGGTATTAATATCAATGTGCAAATGAGAAATTTTCAATCAAATGCAATGATAAATGCATACGTTTGAAACCTTTCACATGCAATTGATGAGAATGCAATTATTTGCATTAATTGATTTTATTCCTACGTTAAAAAATTAGTCATTATGTTGATTGACTAATTTATCTTTATATATCTCAATTGATAATACGTTGTTAAGGAGAGATATAACAATTGCAGAATTACATAGTTTATATTTTTCAATCACCCTAAATGAATTTTAATTGGTTTTATTTTCAACATCACAAGAAGCTAGCTACTTCTTAGTTTTTCAGAAAAACCTTCCATTGATCATTTTAATTGTGGCTTCACACAATTCTGCTTTGATCCCGGTGATAGTTCAGGTACGTTGGTCAAGTTCGTTGTGTAGTGATTCTGGTGCTGAATCACTACTAGATTCGTTGTACCCTGGGAGACAGCCATCTACGATAAGCTCCAGCACAAACGGGAGACGGTGGAACTGTTTTAAGGGAAATGTGTTAAGCACATGCCTCGAATCAACATCTCAATCGGTGATTTCGTTCTTTGTATATCTTATTTATTTTTATTTATTTGTAACATCATTTTATATATATTTTTGTTATTTTTCAAGACAAGAATACTAACAATCTTAAAACAGTTTCTTTGTGCTAAGCTATTTAATAGCTTGCGCCATCGAATATTTTTTTTTGTCTTTGATGTTTCAGAAATACGAGTCGTGGTGTTGCGAAAGAGATAATGCTCATTTCGGAAAAATGGAAATGATTCATCAGTCTAGTCAAATATGAAGTATAAGTTGTCTCTAGAAAGAAGACAAAAGGTCATAAAAGCGGTACAATAATGAAATGGCGCATTGGCGCAGTGGTTTGAAGTTCAGACGCGCAAGGAGGTGAAAGGTCGCATTGGCGCAGTGGTTTGAAGTTTAGACGCGCAAGGAGGTGAAAGGTCCCTAGTTCGAATCTCTTTTAGCCAATGATTTCTTTCGTAGAAATCTAGTCACTTATGGTTTCTTTCGTAGAAATCTGATGTGTTAAAAAATGACACTAGTCATTTATGACGAAACCATTCAAATTTCTTCTATAGAAATTATTAGATGAATGTGTTAAAAAATGACACTAGTCATTTATGGTGGAATCATTCAAATTTCTTGTATAGAAATTATTATATGAATGGATAAGTCAATGATTTCTTGGTAGAAATCAGACTAGTTAAAATGACTTTAGTCATTGATGTTGAAACTATATTGAAATCATTCTAATTTCTTGTGTAGAAATAATATGAGATGAAGGATAGTCAATGATTTTTCTTGGTAAAAATCAGACTTGCTAAATTGACTCTAGTCATTGATGTTGAAATCACTGCAATTTCTTGTGTAAAAAAAAAAATTGTAAAAAAAAAAAAATTGTGAGATGAATGATATCTGATATATGATTTTAATCATGGATGTTGAAATCATTTTAATTTCTTCTATAGAAATTATTAAATGTGAATTGGCACACTTAACGATTCCTTAAGTGCTGGAGCCATTCTAATTTCTTGTGTAGAAATTATAGAAATTTAATTTGCCAAAATGATGTTGTTATTAATATTTTGAGGCATTTAAATTTCTTGAGATTAAATAAGTTATTTGTGTTAGAACTTATTATAATCATGCATTTAAAAAGACACGACTATGTTAGTCGAAATTGTCTTTGCAAAAATTGCCTCGGTGAGAACAATTTACCCAAAGTTATTTCTGAGCATTCATAGTCGTTTCACGTCGATTATTGTTCAGAATATGGCAATGTAAGTGTTTTAATTAAGATATAAAATATATTTATAATTATATTTTATTTAATTACGTTGCTAAGTGATTATTTGTATATATATCATGCATATTAGTTAATAATATGATGATTCGTGTTCATTCGTAATATGTTTATATAGCCATTAGTATACATATATGAATAACGAACAATTATAAATGCATTTTGTTTTAATATAAAATTCTAACTTTTTTTTTCATAAAACTATTTGTCTTTTGGTATGCAAAAACTTTTATGAAAAGTTAAAGTCATATAATTAATTAAGAAACGGACGAATTGATGACATGAATAATTATTTATAACAATTAGTTATTTATATTTGATTAAAGATAAATTGTCAATTAATGTATTTTAGAAAGATATTTGTTTAATGATATATGAAGTAATTATAATATATATATGACATATTATTTGATTATGTTATTCGATTATATATTTGATATACATGGTTCAATTTCATCATAAAGACTTGTTTAATTTGATGTTTTTGAAATCTAATAACTGAAAAAAAATTTGTGTTTCATTTGAGAAATAATGTGGCAAATGTGCCGATATTACGGGATGCAAACGTGCAACCGGAAATAAATGTTTAAGCGACTTCGGTCAAAGATGCTTGAAACATTATGATTTATTTGGTAGAAATCATGTGATATGGTGAATATTTATTTGATTAAATATTCTAATTTCTTTTATAGAAATTAAGTGTTGAAATAAATATTTTAATTGATTAAATATTTTTAATCTCTTATGTAGAGATTATGTGAAGAATGATTTATATATGAATAAACATTCTAATCTCTTGTATAGAAATTATATTTTATTCAATTAAATATTTATGATATAGTTATCTTATTCATTGTATGATGAGTATAACAAAAGAAATCTGTAAAAGAACTATGTGACAATTTTTGATTAGAAAATCATTGATTTAAATCATACAAATGTGTGTGATTTAAAAAGGATACCAACACAAATGTGGGGCAAATATTTTTTATTGATTATAACACAAAAATAATTGTGTATATTATGATAAATATAAAAATTATTTGTTGTTAGAGAAATATGTTCTCTATAAAAGATAAAGTTGCGCAACTTTATAAAAAGAAATAAAATAACAAGAAAATACCTTGTTTATATTTGCTGAGTTGGTGTTAAATCGATATTTTAGATTTGAGGATTTTGAAATCAAGAGACGTGTCATATTTTGACATTATTTTCATAAAACTTTGAAGAACCAATGTCTTCAAAAGGATTTTATGAAATAAATGAAAAAGAAAATTTATAAAGTCTTGATATGACTTATAACAAATTTTATAATAATGATATGAAAATTTGACCATACTTTTATTAAAAAGTGGATGTGACAATTATATATATCATGAAGACAATGAAAATTATTTCATTACGTGTCTTTTGTACGATATTTCTATCGTTGAAAATTACGATAAAAATGATTAAATCCATAAAGGATATGAATTGCACTAAACGAAATATCATGTTGTTATCAAATGATATATTGATATTATTAAATGAAAGACTTTACGTCTTAAAGTGAATATGATTACACTTAGAAGTGCAATCTACGTATGGAAATCTTCTAAGAATCTTATGATGGATAGATTAAACGTTATAATCTATATTTTTGACTTATGTCGAAAAATAAAATATTTTTATGTAAAATATATAATCGTTTACACGAAGGCAGAATAGTTCAAAGACATTTTGTCTACTAGTTAGCCAAGTAAACAATATTTTCATAAAAAAATTAAATGATAAGCATGTACGAATGATATGCTTCTTATTAGAAGATGTTCCAAGGTTAACTAAGAATGTAACAACATAAATTTCTAATTATTGTGATAGTAATTAGAAATTGGACAAGCTTAGAGTCAGTGACAAGTCTAGACATACACGTCTTAGACGTAATGTCATTAGACTATACTCTCTAATAGAGTTATCAAATTTGACTATGTAAGTCAAAGATAACATTGTGGATCCACTAATCACATTATTGAATAGAGAGATAGTTTGAAGTCTTTTGAGACATTAGCCTATTATAAATTGGTATGAAGGAAAACCCAACCTATGCAGACTGGAGATCCTAAGAACTAGGTTCAATGGGACAACCTAATTGTACTAACTTGGAAAGTTATTGTTGAGGAATAATCCTATAATAAAACAATATATATTTTGACGAGGATAAGCATATCGCTTTTAATGATTCTTTGTGAGCAAAGAGATCACCTATGTGAGGGAGAAGTGGGGCCGCTTCGAAGGAATTGCACGGCTCAATTCTAGACCCTCTCACAGAACCAGGCGCGTGTTCCATGGCCAAAATGGACACAACCATGAGAGCTTGACATGTATCAGGGAGAATTCTATGTGAAAGTGTGTAATCGTTTACACAAAAGGCAGAATAGTTCAAGGACATCGAGTCTACTAATCAGCTAGTAAAGTTATATGCTTTCACAAGGGAAGGTTCAAAGGGTTACACCTACCTATCCTATGTAGAATTCAACTGTTGAACCTTTACCGGGTTAATCTTTCAATTTCCATTCATGTGGGGGATTGTTGGAATTTAGACTATGTAGATTATTTCCATTATATGAATGGAAATGAGAATTCAAAATCAATTCTGAGAATGGGTGAGTCCCAAGAATAAAATCGAGTTAGTGGATTTGTCCACATTAATAAAATAGCAAAATGTAGCATTTTTACATTAATCCAAGTGGGGTTTAATTTATTTGCATAATGCATTTTACATTAATCCAAGTGGGGTTTAATTTATTTGCATAATGCATTTTATTGCATAAAAATAAATAATATATTTGGATTAAATATTAATTGAATGAGTCAGTTAAATGGGTATTAATATCAATGTGCAAATGAGAAATTTTCAATCAAATGCAATGATAAATGCATACGTTTGAAACCTTTCACATGCAATTGATGAGAATGCAATTATTTGCATTAATTGATTTTATTCCTACGTTAAAAAATTAGTCATTATGTTGATTGACTAATTTATCTTTATATATCTCAATTGATAATACGTTGTTAAGGAGAGATATAACAATTGCAGAATTACATAGTTTATATTTTTCAATCACCCTAAATGAATTTTAATTGGTTTTATTTTCAACATCACAAGAAGCTAGCTACTTCTTAGTTTTTCAGAAAAACCTTCCATTGATCATTTTAATTGTGGCTTCACACAATTCTGCTTTGATCCCGGTGATAGTTCAGGTACGTTGGTCAAGTTCGTTGTGTAGTGATTCTGGTGCTGAATCACTACTAGATTCGTTGTACCCTGGGAGACAGCCATCTACGATAAGCTCCAGCACAAACGGGAGACGGTGGAACTGTTTTAAGGGAAATGTGTTAAGCACATGCCTCGAATCAACATCTCAATCGGTGATTTCGTTCTTTGTATATCTTATTTATTTTTATTTATTTGTAACATCATTTTATATATATTTTTGTTATTTTTCAAGACAAGAATACTAACATTTTAAACAATAGTAAACAACTAGCTAGGATATCTACAAATAGTTGAATAACCAAATTCACAATTCCTCCCCATCCCCCTCTAACATCGTTTGGCCATAGGAAAATTAATAATTACTCACTAACAAAATAAGACCTAACTTAATATCATATATAATATATACATAGAAATGATTGACATGTGTTTATTAATGATCCATCACTATTGCAGTAGTCCTTTCTATATACTGTGGTAGTATAATTGTACTTCAGGCAAGAAACAATTTTAATGTAAATTAAACTAAAACAAAACTAAAGTTGGATAAAAAAGGCTTAAATAAGGAAAGAACAAATAGTTCTTAAACACTAGCCACATCCTTTGTATCATTAAACAATTCTATTTTATATTTCAAAAGACCCACATGTAGTAGAACGTAGAAATCATCCATTTAAAAATTATCTTTCTGATTTCTTAATTGAACTTTAAAACGTTAAAAGTATGACAATCGGGGATGTTTCATTGAGTATAAATTAGTTGAAGAAATTAGAGAGCTTATTTATCTTTTTGAAAATATTTATGCTCGTTAAAATTTGTTTTTTTATCATTGGTAGTTAAAACGACTCTAATTTATATAATTTTGCATGACATTTTTTTAAACAAAAGTTGACCAAGTATCTATCCAAATTAACATCGTTTTTATAAATATTAAATTAATACTTTGTTTTTAATTGTGTATAGTCTTTTCCTTTCTTATTATTAGACATAGCATCATGTCATCCATGCTAGGCTCAACACGCTCTCTAATGTGTGTCTTGATCCGTTAATAATATGAATTGTCAAACATTCACAAATTAATTAAGCAATGAATAATATTAATTAACACAAAACGAATAATTAAGGGAAAAATATATTTATTTATTTTTCTTATACAAGTTAATTAAGCTGATATTTTATAAATGTGTAATTAATTTTTTCTTATCATTCAACCAAAAATCAAAATATCAATATGATTATTTCTTAATTTGACTAAATACTGGCATAGAAGATAAAAAACAAAAAACATATTAGACTGTGATTTATTTACTTTTATATAATTTAATTTACTTTAATATTCTACCAAATTTCCAGTAAAATAGAATATTATAGTTAATCAAAAGGATAGAAAAATGATAAACATAATTAAATATATACTATTTAATCATATTTATATATTTATATAATTCTATATTTATATATTTTATATAATTCTATATTTATATATTTATATATTTATATATTTATATATTTTATATATTTATATATTTATATATTTATATATTTATATATTTATATATTTATATATTTATATATTTATATATTTATATATTTATATATTTATATATTTATATATTTATATATTTATATATTTATATATTTATATATTTATATATTTATATATTTATATATTTATATATTTATATATTTATATATTTATATATTTATATATTTATATATTTATATATTTATATATTTATATATTTATATATTTATATATTTATATATTTATATATTTATATATTTATATATTTATATATTTATATATTTATATATTTATATATTTATATATAATTAAAATTTGAATTTTAGAAACACCTTTTTGTCATTTGAACTTACATACAATATATTATATAAAAAAACGTTTTATATTATTTAATTATAAATTATTTTAAGTGAAAACGGTATAAACAATTTTTAACTGTTCTTTTACCAACAAAACTAACAAATCGATAAGTATGAATAAAAATATATCAAAATAAATGTTGATAATCTTATCTCATAAAAAATAAATGTAAATATTATATGAATAAAATACAATGATAATAAAATAAAACAATAATTTATTTAAAAAAAAAGTCTTTACGTTTAATAAAAGACCTGTGAAATCACAGTCTCTTAAAACATTTTTATCGTCTCTCGTTTGTTCTAGAGAGTCTGGTCGGTTGTTGCTTAAATGTTGAGTTTAATTAAAAATAGAAAATAGAAAATTAATTAAGAAAGAAATAATTAATTAACATAAAACATTATGTACAACATAATTTTGATAATATGGTTTGAATAAAACTAAGTTGGGTTATTTTCCGTTGTGCAGGTACATATCTAAAGAAGACTCTCTTGTTAGACGCGGTCTAACTCCTTTAAATGTGATATGGGAAGCGTAGTTAGACTTCGTCTAACTCCTTTATACGTGGTCTAAAAGGAAGCGCATTCAGACGTCGTCTAACTCCTTTAGACGTGGTCTAAAGGGAAGCGCAGTTAGACGCGGTCTAACTCCTTTAGACATGGTCTAAAGGGAAGAGCAGTTAAACACCATCTAACTCCTTTAGACGTGGTCTAAAGGAAAGCGTAGTTAAACGCCGTCTAACTCCCTTATACGTGGTCTAAAGAGAAGCGTAGTTAGACGCGGTCTAACTCCTTTAGACGTGGTCTAAAGGGAATCGCAGTTAGACGCGGTCTAACTCCTTTAGACATGGTTTAAAGGGAAGCGCAGTTAGATGCCGTATAACTCCTTAAGACGACTGAAGAAGCGTCTAACTACATTCTCACTCAGCTCATCTGCAGTTACCGTTTTTAACATTCTGACAAGCCAACTGATTTGAACCAATGAACAACTGCCACGTACGCCAATATTCAAATTGTCCATGATGTTTTGTACATTCCTTTACAACATTCTATTAGAGGATATTTGGCGCCCTATCTGTCTTGTACGACCACGATCCTAATGCTTAATCTTATGTACCTTCGAACTATTGGTTGTCGTTCAACAAAAGGAGGACACGTGTCCTCAAAGAAGATTCGATTGTTGGTGTACTTAAACTATAAATAGAAGTTCAAGGACAAAAGACGAACTACCGGTTACAAGATTAAAACAATCTACTTTATAAAATACCAGTCTTACAAGTTGTTTAATCTCTCTCTTTGATTATTCAATCTCTTAAGCTCAAGCACTAATCATTCACTGTCTACTTGTGTGATTATCCTGTAATTCACTCATTGTTCTTTTTGTATGAAATCTCAGTGTTGTAAGTTGAAAAAAGGGTGTTCTGTTCAATAGAGTGTTAGTTGGAAGTTCAGAAGTAGGCGGTTGTTATGTCCTATGGTTTCTGACTGGGTTTGTGTAGTGGGTTCTATTCAAATCAAAGTCTTTTAGTGAATATCCTTCCTGTTGAGGAAGAAAGGATGACGTAAGAGGGTTTACTCCGAACATCCATAAACAAACCATGTGTCCTTTACTTTCTGCCATTTACATTCATCTGTCTGAACTTCAAATCCAACGAACGTTTCCGCACTTGAACTTGTTCAAGAGTTTGTGAAGATTTGTGAAGAATAAAAACAAATTTTAACTTCTAATAGAGTTAAAATCTAATTGAAGTGTATAAGTTGTTCACAATAGCCAAACCCCTATCTCTATTGTCAACACCGATCCTAACAAGTGGTATTAGAGACTCGTTTTCTATTCTCAAGCATCATCGGATCCGAAATCATGTTTATGGATCCCACCAACAAAGTTCCTATGTTTTGTAAGGAAAACTACAACTGATGGAAAGTGAGAGTGCAAACTCATTTATCTACCATAGATGATGACATGTGGTTTTTCATCACCCATGGTCCGATAAAGATTGAGAAGCCAATATCTGAATGGACCGGTGAAGATAAGAGGAAGAACAACCTCGACAACATAACTAATGACATCCTCTACAAAACATTGGATGATAACATGTTCAACAAGATCATCACATGCCCCACTGCTAAAGAAATTTGGGAGAAGTTGACTCAACTGTGTGAGGGAAACGAGCAAACAAAGAAAACAAACTCATGGTTTCTACACAGCAGTTTGACAACATCAAGATGCGTATTAGAGACACGATGACTGAGTTCGATGAGAGATTCAGTAAAATCATCACTACTCTCTCCACTTTGGGCAAGACTTATAGCAACAGAAAGGTTACAATCAAATTTATGTGTGCTCTACCCAGAGAGTGGGATATCAAGATAATGACGATAAGGGAATCCAAAAATCTCAACAAGATAAAGCTCTATGATCTGCTAGCCGATCTAAAGGCCTACGAGTTTGAGATAAAATCTAGGAACGAAGAGGAGAATTCCACATCTGTCATTTCTACCAAGGCGCTGGTGACTACTGAGGAGCCACGGCTGCCACTGCTGTGAACACTGCTACGGAGCATATCAGCAGCGACGCCATGACTCTCTTAGTGAGGAAATTCGGAAAATTCATGAAGAAGAGAAATCATAACTCAAGCTCTTCAAATAATAACAATGATGATAAGAGTAACTATAAGGCTAACTTGAAATGTTTTAACTGTGATAAACTAGGACACTTTAAGGTGGAATGTAGGAAGTCAAAGCGTGATGACAAGAGAAATGATAACAAGAAGGAACAGAAAGAATTGAAGGATTTCATGGCTACTTATAGCAAGGCCAAGTAAGCCCAAAGTGACTTAGATTATTTATTATCCAGCGACAGCAATGATGAAAACGTTACATGCTTCATGGAAGAGGAAGAATCTGAGGTATTTGAATTCTCCTCTAAAGAGTTTACAAGAGATGACTTAACTGTTGCACTTAATGACATGGTCATTGAGTACAAGATTTTTCCATACTCTTGTAATGAAATGAGATTGAAATATGAAACCGATAACTCTTCTTTATCTCAAACTTCTGAACCAAAAGATTTTGAAAACAAAGTGGCTGAGCTCTCATCTGAGAATGAGAAGCTCGAGAAAAAGGTTACTGGACGAAGGTGGCTGAGCCTCAACACTTTTTTCTGATAACCAACGTTTGACATATGTGGTCAGTTCCTGGACAAAGTCTGGAGATGTAGTCAGACAGCAGATAAGTATGTTGAGGCCTGCCAGATGCAAATCCGGTTTAGGATTTGACAATGTCAGCCCATACAAGTCTTGTGAAAAGTTAAACCTAGTGAAAGACAAGCTTAATACAATAAGATTTGTTAGGGATAGTTTAACTGATAAAGGAACTGATCCTAGTTGTGAAGATCTAGCCTTAAAGGATGAGATAGTTAAGTCAACTGAAAGTTGGCTGAAGCCCATGAAGGGAACATCCAGTAAGTCTGGCAAACCAAAACCTGATAGGAAGTCAAGGAGTTTTAGAAAAAAATCATCCTCTAAGGTTAACAGATCAGCTGCTAGCAGGAAAATATCTGCTAAGTCAAAGTCTTACGCACTGATCACAACACAACATGGGAAATCCATCAAGATAACTCAAATATGGATTGCCAAAGGACTGATTGATCGAGGACCCAAGTGACTGTGGGAACCAAAAAGCTGTAAATATTTATTTTATAGGTACAACAGGTCAGCTGGATGGAGGAATCCGGTAGCATGTTAGTCAGAAGAATATTCGTCTAAAACATGCTCCAATAGATCAGTAAATGGTAGACGAGTTCAAGAAGCCACTCCCCGAGACTAAGTTTTCTTACTTTAAAAATATTTTGGGTCTTGTAGACCTCAATTAATTTATATTAATTAAACATGAACAAATTGAGATGGAAAATTTGTTGAAGTTGGTTGGACAGACGTAGGTAGACGGATGTCCTAATTGGACTAATTAGATCGGTCGTCTAAAGAAATCATGTACTTGGAGGAGTTGTTGCTTAAGCAACTTGCTGTTTTAGCGTGGTTAGACGTCTGTAAACGAGCGCGTTTAGACAGCGTCTGAACTAGACGTCTACCCATCTTAGACGCAAGGCATGCGGATAGACGACATCTAACTATGTGCGTCCATTAGACTTCTCATCTTCGGACGAGTTGAGGACAATTTTCATTCTTCTATGCGCTGTCACTTTTATTTCCCGCTCAAATAGTAAATAACAATCATTGTTTTCAAAATTATTTATTAGATAAAATAAAATCTGATAAATATTTCCAAATATTGCATAACATTGAGACATGTATCTTTTAATGTTAAAACATGACTAATATTTTTGACGGTCTAATAAAGCAATACTTTGCATTTATTAGAGATTTTGTGAAATACTTTTAAATGATGTCTTTTTTAATGATGACTCTCCTTGGAAAAAGGTTTTAAATTAAGTGACGGTTTTATTTATAATGATGCCTTTTGGAAACGTGACTACTCGAATTCTATTTAAAACATATTGCATGCCAAAAGAACGTTTTCATGCCATCCTTCAGATTTCTTCTAAAAAATCCTTGATCCTTGAGATTCCTCTTTATCTTCTCTCTAAAGAAACCCGGATCATTTCTTCTACATTCTCTAAGATGGCTGCTAAGAAGACTGTTTCTCTTTCTCAAAACATCTTGCAGGTAGACTTTGAATCGGTCTACCCTTATGAACGGCAGGACGTCATTGATATGTTCAAAACCATGGAGGCGACTGGCCTCAGGAAGTTCCTCAGTGGCCCATTCACTCTCTATGAAGAGGAAGTTAGAGAGCTCTTGAGTTTAGGGTAAGTTGTCAGAGATTTCATTAAGGCGAATGTGAAGGGCATCCAGATATCCATTTCCGAAACCTTATTTGTCGAGTTCTTCGAACTTCCATCGGAGGGGCACGCTTTTGACTTCGCCATTCTGGCAGAAACTATTTAAGAAATGCAAACCCTCTTTTTGGACATAGGCGGTCAAGTTAATATCAACGGGAAGATTTTTATACTCAAGATCGATTTGATTATATGGCGTCTATAACCAAAGGAATGCCAATCAAATGGGAGTCCTTTCTTTTCTCAACTATATGCCAGATGGTTTCTCTATTGAAAAAGAAGAGTGCATGCTTCTTAGTCCAACTCGGCTGGCCCTTGGAGTATCTGCAAGTTCCTATGGGTGAGGGTGCGACTGTTAACCCCTACCGAGTAATGACGGAGATATCTGTGAAAAGCTTCTTGGCTCGGATAAAATTCGTGAAGGAGTCGAAGCCCGAATCCTCTGTTCCTCAGACGAGTGGTCAGTCGATCACTCGGTCCAAGCGCCCGACGACTTCTAGCCGAAAGACTCATTCTAAGAGGGCTAGGCCTACTACTATAGAGTCCGCTGCCAATTCAAACAACCAGAAGAGGGGACCTATTAGGGACTTTGGAAAAGTTGACTCCATTCTAAAAAGGGCAAGAATCGAAAGAAACCCTATTGTTGTCATTCCTTTGTCCTCTTACTCTCCATCGCCATTTGCTAGCCCAATGAAGGAGTGGGTTGTGACGTCTGCTCATGTTGCTGATTATTCGGAGATGTCTACAGTCGTTAGGACGTCCACCAAGGTTTCTCCACATCAATCATTTACTGATGTTCTGGCCAGTCAGTGCGAGTGGGTGCTGGAATCACTTGTTCGGGGTGTCATTCAGTCTATTTTCAAGGTAACCCCTTTTGTCCCTATGGTCGTAGTTCCTAATGTTGAAGTTCCCGTTATGGAATAAGCTGATGGACCAACTGTTGAGCCAGTTGGTCACCCTGTTGAGAACTTTTAGAAGGAAGACATGATTGTCTTCTCTACTGAACCAGTAGCCGACAAAGTTGCTGACGTTATTGAAGTTCACATTCCTGAAGCAGAGCAAGAGGTTGTGCCTACTTCTATTGCTTTTATTATTAATAAAGAAGCACCCGTCCAGACGGTTGCTGCCCCTACCACTACTATTCCAGAGAATGTTTTTACTAAAAACATGTCTCCATTCGCTCTACATAGAGCACCGCGAGGTGTTACGATTAGATAATAAGTTCTTACCCCTAAACATGTCGAAGTTCTAGGGAAAGAAAAGGATGTGGTTGTGTTTTCTCCTAAACACACATCTGAAGATGATCAAATGGTCGACCTTATCATGGAAGAGGTTGAAGTGAAAGGAGTTGAAATAATCGAAGCTTTAGATACGTGGATGATCCACAGACTCTATTCCCCATACGAGGAAATAATCACCAGTAAAAATATAGCAAAGGAGTGGAAGGCAATGTTGAAAACAGAGAATAAAATATTCTCCTAGAAGAAAACGAAGAATGTCTATGAATCTCTTAAGAAAAGAGAGCTTGTTGTGGCAAACGTGATAGGGAAAGCACTTTACCCATATTATTGTCTATAGAGAGCAAAATTCAACTCCTTTGAAAAGACGGTTCAAGTGGACGCGAAGATTCTAAATCTCATTCGCTTACTCATGGAGTCCTTTTTCTCCACTGCCAACCGATTTGTTCGTGGCAAAGTGTTGTCTAAATCAATTGGTCTTCAGATCAAACCATCGAGTGCATATCTCAACTGCTTAGACGACGATGAGGAAATGATATTCTTTCATGACATGTCAGCTCCTCATGGTGAGCTCCGATGGATTTTCAGGGCTAAACAGATAATTTCTGAAGATGAAGAGAAGGCAGCTCTTTATCTCATCGAGTTAGCCAAATCGACTTTTAAGGAAAGGTGATTCTTGGCCCATCATTCTGTTGAATAAACACCCCATTCGTCTGATGTTCAATAAGAGATTCATCTCACTGAGGAGGAGGTTGTTGTTCCTGAAATTGAGCAGACGCCATCCATTCAAAAAGAGACGTCCGAAGTTCCCCTAGCGTCTGAACAAAGGAAGTCTCCATCTACTAAGGGGGAACCCTAAAAATCATCCGAACAGAGGCCGGCTCCATCAGCTGAGAGGGAACTCTCAAAGTCGTCCGAACTAGAACCGACGCCATCCGCTGAGGGGGAACCCTTGAAGCCATCTAAACAACAGTAGACCCCGTCTGCTGAGGGAAAACGTATCAGATCCCATAGAGCTCTTGAATCCAAAAATGTTAAGTCTTCTTCTTCGTCCGAAGAGAAGACGTCTAAAGAAAGAATGCCTACTCCTCCAACCTTTAATCACTTATCTCTTGGGAGGACAGTCTGTTCCCTTAATGAACATCCTCTTTGCTCTGAAGACATCTTAGGTTGCATTTTGGAGTTATGTGGTGAAATTCAAAGGAACAAAAGCGACTCCAGGGCAATGGTAAATGTTCATGCTGGCTCATAAATTGTCTACTCGGCCCCTCCTTCCTCTAAGGAAGCCTCTCCTAGAGATGCGAGCTTCCGCAAGGGTATTATGGATGCGTTGGGAACGATGCATCATAACATACTAAATATGTCATCCAAACTGCAAAATCTTGAAAGGGGATCTGCAGCAAACAATGAAGGGAATGCTGCCTTAGTTGCTGCTTAGAAAGGCACCTATAAAAATCTACTTAAAAACATGTATGAAGTAAAGCTTCTTCACACTCAATATAAGAAGATGAAGCAAAATATGCACAAACAGAATACTGATATTCATGTCGAGTCGAAGTCCTTTAGTCTTGAGCTTCACCATGATACAAGGTCTTTGATTGAATCCGTAAGTCTTCAAGTGATGGAGGTTTCCAAATCGTTGAGGAGTGTAGAAGCCAAACGCCTAGAACAAGTAGAGACTATAGCTAGGCGTTTCCAGGATGAAGAAGACGTTGAGGCTGAAGCTGCCAAAGTCAGAGCCATTGTCGATGCCGACCTTGATAATGTTAAAAGGAGAAGGTAGTAGTAGAGGGGGGTCAAGCACTCATGACACTCGATCCAAAAGAAAATCTGCTCAAGGCGGCCGAGGTAGCTACCAATCTCATCGAGGTGACCGCGGTTGTAGAAACGATAGAGGAGATGGCGGTGGTGATCAAGTTGTAGGTCGGTTGCATAACCTTTAAATCGGGAAATCGGTTTTTCAAGACGATATTCCAAGAATCAAAAGGGAAGAATCTTAAATTTATCATCTTACGTTATGTACTTTTATTTCTGTTTAAATACTTTGGATAATTCTTAAGTTCGTATTTTAAATTGAATTTGTGTTCTTAACTCGATTGTTATAACTCAATTTTAACATCATCAAAAAGGGGGAAATTGTTGGGTTAAATTAAACAAAGAAAAGGAAAAATTAAGAAAGAAAGAAATAATTAATTAACATAAAAGATTATGCACAGCATAATTTTGATGATATGATTTGAATAAAACTAAGTTGAGTTATTTGTCGTTGTGCATGTACATATCTAAATAAGACTGTCTTGTTAGACGTGTTTAACTCATTTAGACGTGGTCTAAAGGGAAGCGCAGTTAAACGTCGTCTAAAGGAAAGCGCAGTTAGACGCTGTCTAACTCCTTTAGACGTCGTCTAAAGGGAAGTGCAGTTAGACGTGGTCAAAAGGGAAGCGCAGTTAGACACCGTCTAACTCCTTTAGACGTGGTCTAAAGGGAAGTGCAATTAGACTTGGTCTAAAGGGAAGCACAATTAGACGGCCGAAGAAGCGTCGAACTACGTTCTCACTCAACTCATCTGCAGTTACCGTTTTCAACATTTTGACAAACCAGCTGATCTGAACCAATGAACAACTTCCACATACGCCAATATTCAAATTTACTACGTTGTTTTATACATTCCTGTACAACATTCTATCATAGCATATTCGGCGTCATATCTGTCTTGTATGGACACGATCCCAATGCTCAGTCTGATGTACCTTCGTAGTATTGGCGGTCGTCCAACAATAGGAGGACACATGTCCTCAAAGAAGATTCGACCGTTGGTGTACTTCAACTATAAATAGAAGCTCAAGGACAACGGACGAACTACGGGTTACAAGATTCAATCAATCTACTTTACAAAATACCAGTCTTACAAGTTGCTTGAGCTCACTCTTTGATTATTCAATATCTTAAGCTCAAGCGCTAATCATTCACTGTCTGCTTGTGTGATTATCGTGTAATTCACTCATTGTTTTCTCTGTGTAAAATCTCAGTGTTGTAAGTTGAATAGAGGGTATTTTGTTCAGCAGATTGTTATCTAAAAGCTTAGAAGCAAGCAGTTGTTAAGTCCTATGGTTTTTACTGGGTTTGTGTAGTGGGTTATATTCAAATCAAAGTCTTCTAGTGAATATCCTTCCTGTTGAGAAAGAAGGGGTGACGTAGAAGGGTTTACTCTGAATATCCATAAACAAACCTTGTGTCCTTTACTTTCTGCCATTTACATTCATCGGTCTGAAGCTTCAAATCCAACAAACGTTTCCTCACTTGAACTTGTTCAAGAGTTTGTGAAGATTTGCGAAGAATAGAAATAGATTTTAACTTCTAATAGAGTTAGAAATGAATTGAAGTGTATAAGCTGTTCACAATAGCCAAACCCCTGTCTCTATTGTCAACATCGATCCTAACACGAAATAAATGTTTTTCTTGGTTGTCATAGCATGAACTATATTATACATATTTTGTTTGATTTCAGACAAAAACTAATAGAGGATATATTAAAGCATTAGTTGGTAAGTAAGTAATTAATATGGTTAATTCTTTTAAAATTAAGATGTTTGATTATATATTTTGGTATTTCACCTTAATTGATTGAAGCAATGCAATGATTGGTTCTGTGTAGGTCAAAAGCACAAGAAAATAGTCTCTATAATAGGGTTTATTCCATTTGTTTGAAAATGAGTTTTTTGTTTCAATTTGATGATTTGCTTATATTGTGATGATTATTGGTGGTGTTGGAGCTAGATTGGTCTTTATTTATTATCTTTAACTAGGGAAGGAGTTTAATCTACTTTTGATAGTTTTGTAGTCAAGTATATAATGTCATAAATGCGTCTAGTTCTTCTTTTATGAATAACTTAGTGTGAGCAATTGTCTTGCATAATTAGAGTGACATTTAGATTTCTTTTGAAAACCACGAGTTAAAAATATAAGAAAATCATATGCTAGACTAGTTTAATCATATAGATTTGTATGTTCTTAAAGTATTTGTTTATGTTGGTTTTTTTATTAATTAATATTAACTCATTTTTCCTTCTGTTTGATGATATGTTTAAAGCTAATATTTGTTTGTATTATTTGATATTACAGACATAGTAGAAAGTTATTGACCGAGGTAAGTAGGTAGGTGAAAGTGTAATAACATTAACTTTATTGACATATAAATAAACATTTGAAATTCTAAATTCTGTCTCTTTTTTTTTTTTTGGCAGAGTTTGATGATGATTATATAACAAATATTTTGTGGTCCGTTTTACCACTTGAAGAAGAATAGATCTCACATCTTTTTTTCTTTTTTTTTAAGTTGTAACTTTTAATTTCTGAAGTGAACTTTTAAGTTTTAAAAATTATTATCTAATAATATGTAATTGAATAACTCAAAATTCATCAGATAAGAATATAGTATTTTTTATATTAAATATTTTAATTTTTAATTTGTTTATAAAATATTTAAAATTTAATATAAATTAATAAGGTAAACAATTTGAATATATTAAAATGATTTACTGGTGCAAGTTTATATGTCGGTAAATCTTTTACCGGCACATAATTACTTTTTACCGGCTCAAATTTATGTGTCTGTAAATCTTTTATTGACTCCCCTTCTTACCGCGTAAATTTATGTGTCGGTAATACTTTTATGGCACAAATATACGCCAATAAAGCTCATTTAATGTGTCGGTATAAATAAATATTTTTAGTGTCGAACCGTGAAATTTATTAATCTTTTATGAACAAGTTTTGTCATTTGAACTTACAATATATATTATATATAAAAATTAAATTATTTAATAATAGATTATTTTAAGTGAAGATGGTACAAACATGATATATTAAATAACTATAAGAAGATATATTAAATAACTGCTTGTCTTGTTTTGTGTTAAAAATGAATAGCGGTCTATTAATGAAAAAAATTATAGATAAAAAATATATATTAATAATAATTATATTTATTGAGGAGATGTATTCATTAGCCATATAATGAAGCTTTAAAAACATAAATAAACAATTATAACATCCAGAGATAGTTGAATAATCTGATCCACAATTCCTCACCGTCTTTCTAATTAACCATTACATAACTAACATAATAAGACGTTAACCTAACATAATAGCATATATAATATATACATTATAAACCAATATGAATAACTTATATTTATCAATGGTCCGACACTTTTGTAGTACTCTTTTCCGTATGTCTGAGAGACATTCACCTCCATAGAACCTACAAATAATCATGCATGCATGCAATTGCTAAGTAACAATACAAGTAGAGAAAATAAATAATTTAACTCACAGTCATAATCCGTCCAACCAAGACGTTGATGAGATAAATCATAAACAACAATCTATTAAACATTAAAACGTAGAACATAGAAATTAAACAACTCTATTTTATATTGTCAAAAGACCGACATGTAGAACATAGAAATTATCCAATTAAAATTATCTTTCTAATTTCTTAATTAAACTTTAAAACGTTAAAAGTATGAGAATCGGGATGTTTCATTGAGTATAAACTAGTTGAGCCAATTAGAGAACTCATTGTTCTTTTTAAAATCTATATTCTCGTTAAAATTTGTTTTTTTTTATCATTGGTTAACTATTTTTGTTGTGTTTTTTTTTTAAATTGTTTTTTTCAAATTTTAAAATATTTTTCTTTTTGCATAAACGACTCTCATTTATATTATTTTTCATGACATTTTTTAAAACAAAATTTGACATGAAAAGTATTATCCAAATTAACATAGTTTTTTTTATACATATTAAACTAATACTTTATTTTTAATTGTTTATAGTCTCGTACTTTATTATTATTAGGCATAGCATCATGTCATCCATCATGTAATGTGTGTCCTCGTCCGATAATAATATGAATGGTCAAACATTCACAAATTAAGCAATGAATAATATTAATTAACACAAAACAAAAAATGAAGGGAAAAATATATTTTTTAAATGTGTAATTAATTATTTCTTATCATTCAACCAAAAATCAAAATATCAATATGATTATTTCTTAATTTGACTAAATACTGGTATAGAAGATAAAAAACAAAAACATATTAGACTGTGATTTATTTACTTTTATATAATTTAATTTATTAATTAATATTCTACCAAAATTCTAAGTAAAATTGAATATTATAGTTAATCATAGAAAAATTATAAACATAATTAAATATATAATATTTCATTATATTTTTATATTTTTATACAATTTTAATATATATATATATATAATTAAATTTTGAATTTTAGAAACACCTTTTTGTCATTTGAACTTACACACAATATATAATATAAAATATGTTTTATATTATTTAATTATAAATTATTTTAAGTGGAGACGGTACTATAAACAATGTTCAACTGATTTTTTACCAACCAAACTAACATATCGATAAGTATGAATGAAAATATACCAAAATAAATGTTGATAATCTTATCTCGTACCAATCACATGTAAATATTATATGAATAATATACAATGATAATAAAACAAAATAATAGCTTATTTAATATAAATAAGAAAAGTGTTCACGTTTAATACAAGACATGTGAAATCACAGTCCCTTAAAACATTTTTAGCGTCTTCCGTTTGTTCTGGAGAGTTTCGTTGGTTGTTGCTTTTTAGGGTAAAATGAAACCTGCAATGGTTTAACACAAAAAATCGCAAAAACAACGAACTAAAAAAAATACTTAAATCACAATCACTTGAATTACATAAATGACCGAGTCAAGAAACTCAACGAACACTCATAAAGAACACTCTCAAAGATATGAAAAAAATTGGAATTCTAGAATGAAAAAATGATAAGATAATGTGTAGATTAGAATTAGAGCGAAAGAAAATATATAGTTGAAAATTAAACCCTAAAACCATTAATAAATTATTTAATCCAACAACTACTTGTCCATTTATATGATGGTTATTCTTAATTGCCATTTTATTATCCTAGTAAGATACATCCAATAAATATTTTGTAGTTATAATTACAACGGTTAATTGCCTCGTTCAGACATTAATGTTAATTGTGACTATTAACAAACTCATTTTTATTTGGATTAAATTTTACTTTAATTTATATTTAAATTTAATTAGTGTGAATTTAAATGAAATTCATCAATAATTTATATTTGAATTTCGTGTGAATATTATTTGAATTAATTTTACCATTAATTCACATTTAAATTTGGTATAAATTTCATTTATCAAAATATCATATCCATTTAATTAATTAATTTATTTAATTAATGAAATTAGTTTAACTATCATCATAAATTTATGGGACTATTTAATGGATACCATTCTCAATTGGCTAAATTATCATTCCTAAATAATATATATTATTACAATTATAAATTTAAGACAATAGATATTTAAAAATATTGAATGGTGTTACCCAAAGAAATTCATTTTGTACACATCTAAATAAAGATTAAAGTTATTAAACTTGATTAAATCATTTAGATAATTAATAATTCAAAAAAATAATGATAATAATAGAAAAAATAAATGTTGTATCTGGCAAACATAAAACTGATATAATAATTTAAACTCAAAATTATTATAAATCAAATGAAATTAAATATAACAATCAAAAAAATATTCATTAAATCAATTTGACTTATATGATTTATGTATTGTAATCACCTCATATTTATGATAGAGATTAGAAAAAAGTAATAAATTTTTAAATAGACTCATTATTATGTTTATTATCATAAATTGTCCTTATATGTTATCAAATATATTTTGTTTTGTCAAAAATCAAAATCATAATGGTTTGTCAGAAAGAAGTTGATGTAAAAATTAATTTTTATAGATTGATTTAAAAAAATTAAATTTTTTCTTTTTAGTTTAGTTTTCACCTAAAATAGTTTCACATAGTTAATCACATTTTTTCAACAAAATAAAAAAATAAATACTTTCACATTTTTTTCCAATATTTTTAAAAGTGACGGTGATCGTGATTGTATTAAGATACTAATTTTTAAATAATATAAATGTATTTTTAATTTTAAACTGAAAATTCATTCAAAATTTTAATTATATAATTTAGATATTATAATAATTTAAAATAAATAATTGCACAAAAATAAAATAGATGTAGTGAACAATTATAGTATGTAATCTTTTTACTACACTTGTTCATTTAATCTTAATAATTTTATAATTGTATTTAGTAACAAATAATGTTATTGTGATTATATAACATTTCAAGCCTATAAATATGTCCTCTTATTTATATAATTATCATCACAATTTGATCTTTACATCCTTATCATTGTTGTAGTTATGAAATCATATTCTATTTTTATAATTTGTATGCTAATTTTGTTAGCTTATTTATCACCAAATTCGATTGTTCAAGCGAAAAACCGTGTCCCTTTGATGGTTGATACTATGAGAGATTTCGATAAAGGGATATCATACGGTATAATATACTTTCATGCGTATTTTAGTTTAATATCATTTTAATTATTTGTATTACTAATATTATTTTATTTATAATATAAACAGAATGTGATAGTGTTCTTTGTCCCCACTCTTGTTACTTTTGTGATTGGACGGTTACTCCAAACATTTGTCGAAAATGTTGGAAATAAAGCAAAATAAGTCTGCAAGGGTGTCAAGCTCACATGGATGGACATAGAACATGTATTCAATAATTATTTGTGTTGTTTTATGTTAAAAAATTAATATTTGTTTATGAATAAAAGAAATGATAAATAAAAATAAGATATTCAAAATAATTGTATTAATTGTATTAATGGAGGAGATGTATTCATGATTGCTCGCTCGAGCTATTGACTTATGTAAGAAAACCTTAAAAAAATGAGTAGCAATGACATCTGCACTCAATGGATGAATGTCCGGGCTATTAGGCTATCTCAGAAGCTTAAGGCCAGTACTAAAACCGGAAAAGAATTGGCGAATGAAAGCCATGGTCAATCTTTCTTTTTCTTTCTCCCGCACTTTGTTCTGAAAAGTTCATCGGTGATGATTTCCACTCATTCATCATACTCACCTCATCTTGTCATTTCGCCGTAGCTCATTCCCGTTAGGCCGAAGTGTTTGGCCTTAGTCATATAATGAAGTTTTTTAAACAATAGTAAACAACTAGCTAGGATATCTACAAATAGTTGAATAACCAAATTCACAATTCCTCCCCATCCCCCTCTAACATTTGGCCATAGGAAAATTAATAATTACTCACTAACAAAATAAGACCTAACTTAATATCATATATAATATATACATAGAAATGATTGACATGTGTTTATTAATGATCCATCACTATTGCAGTAGTCCTTTCTATATACTGTGGTAGTATAATTGTACTTCAGGCAAGAAACAATTTTAATGTAAATTAAACTAAAACAAAACTAAAGTTGGATAAAAAAGGCTTAAATAAGGAAAGAACAAATAGTTCTTAAACACTAGCCACATCCTTTATATCATTAAACAATTCTATTTTATATTTCAAAAGACCCACATGGAGTAGAACGTAGAAATTATCCATTTAAAATTATCTTTCTAATTTCTTAATTGAACTTTAAAACGTTAAAAGTATGACAAACGGGGATGTTTCATTGAGTATAAATCAGTTGAAGAAATTAGAGAGCTTATTGATCTTTTTGAAAATATTTATGCTCGTTAAAATTTGTTTTTTTTATCATTGGTAATTGGTAGTTAAAACGACTCTAATTTATATAATTTTGCATTACATTTTTTTAAACAAAAGTTGACCAAGTACTTTGTTTTTAATTGTGTATAGTCTTTTCCTTTCTTATTATTAGACATATCATCATGTCATCCATGCTAGGATCAACACGCTCTAATGTGTGTCTTGATCCGTTAATAATATGAATTGTCAAACATTCACAAATTAATTAAGCAATGAATAATATTAATTAACACAAAACGAATAATTAAGGGAAAAATATATTTATTTATTTTTCTTATACAAGTTAATTAAGCTGATATTTTATAAATGTGTAATTAATTTTTTCTTATCATTCAACCAAAAAATCAAAATATCAATATGATTATTTCTTAATTTGACTAAATACTGGCATAGAAGATCAAAAACAAAAAACATATTAGACTGTGATTTATTTACTTTTATATAATTTAATTTACTTTAATATTCTACCAAATTTCCAGTAAAATAGAATATTATAGTTAATCAAAAGGATAGAAAAATGATAAATATAATTAAATATATACTATTTAATCATATTTATATATTTATATAATTCTATATTTATATATTTTATATATTTATATATTTATATATAATTAAAATTTGAATTTTAGAAACACCTTTTTGTCATTTGAACTTACATACAATATATTATATAAAAAACGTTTTATATTATTTAATTATAAATTATTTTAAGTGAAGACGGTATAAACAATGTTTAACTGTTCTTTTACCAACCAAACTAACAAATCGATAGGTATGAATACAAATATATCAAAATAAATGTTGATAATCTTATCTCATAAAAAATAAATGTAAATATTATATGAATAAAATACAATGATAATAAAATAAAACAATAATTTATTTTAAAAAAAAGTCTTTACGTTTAATAAAAGACCTGTGAAATTACAGTCTCTTAAAACATTTTTATCGTCTCCCGTTTGTTCTGGAGAGTTTCGTCGGTTGTTGCTTAAATGTTGAGTTTAATTAAAAAAAGAAAAGAGAAAATTAATTAAGAAAGAAATAATACAACATAATTTTGATAATATTTTGTAGTTATAATTACAACGGTTAATTGCCTCGTTCAAGACATTAATGTTAATTGTGACTATTAACAAACTCATTTTTATTTGGATTAAATTTTACTTTAATTTATATTTAAATTTAATTAGTGTGAATTTAAATGAAATTCATCAATAATTTACATTTGAATTTCGTGTGAATATCATTTGAATTAATTTTACCATTAATTCACATTTAAATTTGGTATAAATTTCATTTATCAAAATATCATATTCATTTAATTAATAAATTTATTTAATTAATGAAATTAGTTTAACTATCATCATAAATTTATGGGACTATTTAATGGATACCATTCTCAATTTGCTAAATTATTATTCCTAAATAATATATATTATTACAATTATAAATTTAAGACAATAGGTATTTAAAAATATTAAACGGTCTTACCAAAAGAAATTCATTTTGTACACATCTAAATAAAGATTAAAGTTATTAAACTTGATTAAATCATTTAGATAATTAATAATTCAAAAAAATAATGATAATAATAGAAAAAATAAATGTTGTATCTAGCAAACATAAAAGTGATATAATAATTTAAACTCAAAATAATTATAAATCAAATGAAATTAAATATAACAATCAAAAAAATATTCATTAAATCAATTTGACTTATATGATTTATGTATTGTAATCACCTCATATTTATGATAGAGATTAGAAAAAAGTAATAAATTTTTAAATAGACTCATTATTATGTTTATTATCATAAATTGTCCTTATATGTTAACAAATATATTTTGTTTTGTCAAAAATCAAAATCATAATGGTTTATCAGAAAGAAGTTGATGTAAAAATTAATTTTTTTCTTTTTAGTTTAGTTTTCACCTAAAATAGTTTCACATAGTTAATCAAATTTTTTCAACAAAATAAAAAAAATAAATACTTTCACATTTTTTTCCAAATATTTTTAAAAGTGATGGTGATCGTGATTGTATTAAGATACTAATTTTTAAATAATATAAATGTATTTTTAATTTTAAACCGAAAATTCATTCAAAATTTTAATTATATAATTAAGATATTATAATCATTTAAAATAAATAATTGCACAAAAATAAAGTAGACGTAGTGAACAATTATAGTATGTAATCATTTTACTACACTTGTTCATTTAATCTTAATAATTTTATAATTGTATTTAGTAACAAATAATGTTATTGTGATTATATAACATTTCAAGCCTATAAATATGTGCTCTTATTTATATAATTATCATCACAATTTGATCTTTACATCCTTATCATTGTTGTAGTTATGAAATCATATTCTATTTTTATAATTTGTATGCTAATTTTGTTAGTTTATTTATCACCAAATTCGATTGTTCAAGCGAAAAACCGTGTCCCTTTGATGGTTGATACTATGAGAGATTTCGATAAAGGGATATCATACGGTATAATATACTTTCATGCGTATTTTAGTTTAATATTATTTTAATTATTTGTATTACTAATATTATTTTATTTATAATTTAAACATACAGAATGTGATAGTGTTCTTTGTCCCCACTCTTGTTACTTTTGTGATTGGACGGTTACTCCAAACATTTGTCGAAAATGTTGGAAATAAAGCAAAATAAGTCTGCAAAGAAGTCTGCAAAGGTGTCAAGCTCACATGGATGGACATAGAACATGTATTCAATAATTATTTAATACAATAATAATTTGTCTTGTTTTATGTTAAAAAATTAATATTTGTTTATTAAAAAAAGAAATGATAAATAAAAATAAGATATTCAAAATAATTGTATTAATTGAGGAGATGTATTCATGATTAGCCATATAATGAAGTTTTTAAAACAATAGTAAACAACTAGCTAGGATATCTACAAATAGTTGAATAACCAAATCCACACTTCCTCCCCATCCCCTCTAACTTTTGGCCATAGGAAAATTAATAATTACTCACTAACAAAATAAGACCCAACTTAATATCATATATAATATATACATAGAAATGATTGACATATGTTTATTAATGGTCCATCACTATTGCAGTAGTCCTTTCTATATACTGTGGTAGTATAATTGTACTTCAGGCAAGAAACAATTTTAATGTAAACAAAACTAAAGCAAAACTAAAGTTGGATAAAAAAAAGGCTTAAATAAGGAAAGAATAAATAGTTCTTAAACACTGGTCACATCCTTTATATCATTAAACAACTCGATTTTATATTTCAAAAGACCGACATGTTGAACATGTTGAACGTAGAAATTATCCATTTAAAATTATCTTTGTGATTTCTTAATTGAACTTTAAAATGTTAAAAGTATGACAATCGGGGATGTTTCATTGAGTATAAACCAGTTGACGCAATTAGAGAACTCATTGATCTTTTTGAAAATATTTATGCTCGATAAAATTTGTTTTTTTTTTGTTTGATAATTGGTGAATTATTTTTGTTGTGCTTTTTTTTTATATATTTTTCTTTCAAATGTTGTAATGTTTTTTTTTAACTTAAACGACTCTCATTTATATCATTTTGTATGGCATTTTTTAAAACAAAAGTTGATCATTAAAAGTATCTATCCAAATTAACATTGTTTTTTTATACATATAAAATTAATACTTTATTTTTAATTGTGTATAGTCTTTTATTTTCTTATTATTAGACAGCATCATGTCATCCATACTAGGCTCAACACGCTCTAATGTGTGTCCTGACCCGTTAATAATATGAATTGTCAAACATTTACAAATTAAGCAATGAATAATATTAATTAACACAAAACAAATAATTAAGGGAAAAATATATTTATTTATTTTTCTTATACAAGTTAATTAAGCTGATATTTTATAAATGTGTAATTAATTTTTTCTTATCATTCAACCAAAAATCAAAATATCAATATGATTATTTCTTAATTTGACTAAATACTGGCATAGAAGATCAAAAACAAAAAGCATATTAGACTGTGATTTATTTACTTTTATATAATTTAATTTACTTTAATATTCTACCAAATTTCCAGTAAAATAGAATATTATAGTTAATCCAAAGGATAGAAAAATGATAAACATAATTAAATATATACTATTTCATCATATTTATATATTTATATATTTATATATTTGAATTTTATAAACACCTTTTTGTCATTTGAACTTACATACAATATATTATATAAAAAACATTTTATATTATTTAATTATAAATTATTTTAAGTGAAGACGGTATAAACAATGTTTAGCTAAATTATTTTAAGTGAAGACGGTATAAACAATGTTTAGCTGTTCTTTTACCAACCAAACTAACAAATCGATAGGTATGAATAAAAATATATCAAAATAAATGTTGATAATCTTATCTCATAAAAAATAAATGTAAATATTATATGAATAAAATACAATGATAATAAAATAAAACAATAATTTATTTTAAAAAAAAATCTTTACGTTTAATAAAAGACCTGTGAAATCACAGTCTCTTAAAACATTTTTATAGTCTCCCGTTTGTTCTGGAGAGTTTCGTCGGTTGTTGCTTAAATGTTGAGTTTAATTAAAAAAAGAAAAGAGAAAATTAATTAAGAAAGAAATAATACAACATAATTTTGATAATAATTTGTAGTTATAACTAGCATTTAGTCCGTGCATTTGCACGAATAATAATATATAAAAACGTGAAAAAAAATTACGGATAACATTTTTAATTTTATTTTTAACCGTTTTAAATTTATGGGTGGGTCAACCCACAATCCGACCCAAGTATCCATTTATTTAACATCATTATATATTAGTTAGTTAAAAAGTTAAACTTATATTAATATTAAAACGTCCCGCGTTTATCAAATTTGGTGTTGAATTTAAAATATAAAGTTAAAGAGTTGTACTTGTTTTTGTTAGGTTGCAAGTTCGAAACATACTTCTAGCATTTTTAATTTTATTTTTAACCGTTTTAAATTTAAAAACGGGTCAACCCACAATCCGACCCAAGTATCCAAATTAACCACAGCTCTCGACCCGGCAATCCGGACACTTTAAAAATTAAGCATCATTATATATATATAGATTAGTTAGTTAAAAAGTTGAACTTATATTAATATTAAAACGTCCCGCGTTTATCAAATTTGGTGTTGAATTTAAAATATAAAATCTTTGTAGCCTAGTTGGTTAAAGAGTTGTACTTGTTTTGATAGGTTGCAAGTTCGAAACATACCTCTAGCATTTTTAATTTTATTTTTAACCGTTTTAAATTTAAAAACGGGTCAACCCACAATCCGACCCAAGTATCCAAATTAACCACAGCTCTCGACCCGGCAATCCGGACACTTTAAAAATTAAGCATCATTATATATATATAGATTACAACGGTTAATTGCCTCGTTCAAGATATTAATGTTAATTGTGACTATTAACAAACTCATTTTTATTTGGATTAAATTTTACTTTAATTTATATTTAAATTTAATTAGTGTGAATTTAAATGAAATTCATCAATAATTTACATTTGAATTTCGTGTGAATATCATTTGAATTAATTTTACCATTAATTCACATTTAAATTTGGTATAAATTTTATTTATCAAAATATCATATCCATTTAATTAATGAATTTATTTAATTAATGAAATTAGTTTAACTATCATCATAAATTTATGGGACTATTTAATGGATACCATTCTCAATTTGCTAAATTATCATTCCTAAATAATATATATTATTACAATTATAAATTTAAGACAATAGGTATTTAAAAATATTGAATGGTCTTACCAAAAGAAATTCATTTTGTACACATTTAAATAAAGATTAAAGTTATTAAACTTGATTAAATAATTTAGATAATTAATAATTCAAAAAAATAATGATAATAATAGAAAAAATAAATGTTGTATCTGGCAAACATAAAACTGATATAATAATTTAAACTCAAAATTATTATAAATCAAATGAAATTAAATATAACAATCAAAAAATATTCATTAAATCAATTTGACTTATATGATTTATGTATTGTAATCACCTCATATTTATGATAGAGATTAGAAAAAAGTAATAAATTTTTAAATAGACTCATTATTATGTTTATTATCATAAATTGTCCTTATATGTTATCAAATATATTTTGTTTTTTCAAAAATCAAAATCATAATGGTTTATCAGAAAGAAGTTGATGTAAAAATTAATTTTTATAGATTGATTTAAAAAAATTAAATTTTTTCTTTTTAGTTTAGTTTTCACCTAAAATAGTTTCACATAGTTAATCACATTTTTTCAACAAAATAAAAAAATAAATACTTTCACATTTTTTTCCAATATTTTTAAAAGTGATGGTGATCGTGATTGTATTAAGATACTAATTTTTAAATAATATAAATGTATTTTTAATTTTAAACCAAAAATTCATTCAAAATTTTAATTATATAATTTAGATATTATAATAATTTAAAATAAATAATTGCACAAAAATAAAATAGATGTAGTGAACAATTATAGTATGTAATCTTTTTACTACACTTGTTCATTTAATCTTAATAATTTTATAATTGTATTTAGTAACAAATAATGTTATTGTGATTATATAACATTTCAAGCCTATAAATATGTGCTCTTATTTATATAATTATCATCACAATTTGATCTTTACATCCTTATCATTGTTATAGTTATGAAATCATATTCTATTTTTATAATTTGTATGCTAATTTTGTTAGCTTATTTATCACCAAATTCGATTGTTCAAGCGAAAAACCGTGTCCCTTTGATGGTTGATACTATGAGAGATTTCGATAAAGGGATATCATACGGTATAATATACTTTCATGCGTATTTTAGTTTAATATTATTTTAATTATTTGTATTACTAATATTATTTTATTTATAATATAAACAGAATGTGATAGTGTTCTTTGTCCCCACTCTTGTTACTTTTGTGATTGGACTGTTACTCCAAACATTTGTCGAAAATGTTGGAAATAAAGCAAAATAAGTCTGCAAGGGTGTCAAGCTCACATGGATGGACATAGAACTTGTATTCAATAATTATTTGTGTTGTTTTATGATAAAAAATTAATATTTGTTTATTAATAAAAGAAATAATAAATAAAAATAAGATATTCAAAATAATTGTATTAATTGTATTAATGGAGGAGATGTATTCATGATTTTTCGTCCGAGCTATTGACTTATGTAAGAAAACCTTAAAAAAAATGAGTAGCAATGACATATGCACTCAATGGATGAATGTTCGGGCTATTAGGCTATCTCAGAGGCATAAGGCCAGTACTAAAACCGGAAAAGAATTGGCGAATGAAAGCCATGGTCAATCTTTCTTTTTCTTTCTCCCGCAATTCGTTCTGAAAGGTTCATCGGTGATGATTTCCACTCATTCATCATACTCACCTCATCTTGTCATTTCGTCGTAGTTCATTCGCCGTAGCTCATTCCCGTTAGGCCGAAGTGTTTGGCCCTAGCCATATAATGAAGTTTTTTAAACAATAGTAAACAACTAGCTAGGATATCTACAAATAGTTGAATAACCAAATTCACAATTTCTCCCCATCCCCTTCTAACATTTGGCCATAGGAAAATTAATAATTACTCACTAACAAAATAAGGTGATCAGATCTTCTGCTACCGAATTGGGTGTTCCCCTGTTGCGGACCAATCAAAACTCAGCATTATTATTATATTAATAAATTAAAATTGGGTTGAAAGGAAGAAAGAGAACCCGGAACCCGTATTTTATTCCGGGTTCAGCAGAAACAGAAATGAGTGAAGCTTTCTTCGCTTCACTCTGTTTTACATGACCATTGAAGAGACAGTCTACACTGTTTTATATAAGGTTGTCCATGTAAAACTGATTGATATATATTCACTCAAGTTAATATAAAATACATTCATGTAAAAGCAGTTTATATGATAGAAGTGAAGCAAACTTCACTTGATATTAAATTTGTAAGATATTTAAATGAATTTACTTTAATTATTTTATATGATTATATATTAAATATATATATATATATATATATATATATATAAAAAAATATGTTCAAATTTTTTTGTAATATATTTAAATAAATTTGTAAAACAAAATATTTTAAAATTTATTTGTAAGATATTTTTAAAAAAAAATATTTAAATTATTTTATATTTTATATAATTATATATTAAATATATGTAAATGTTCATGTAAAATCACTAACACATTTATGTACAAATATTTATACGTTAATGTAAAAGCATTTATGCCTTCATTTAATTCTGAAAAAATATAAAAAAAAAACAAGCGCTACCAGGTGAAGCTAGCTTCACCTGGGTATTTACAGCGCTCAAATGAGTGAAACAAACACTACCAAGTGAAGCTTGCTTCACTCAATATTTACAGCGCTGATAGAAGTGAAGCAAACTTCACTTGATATTTACATTTGTAAGATATTTAAATTAGTTTATTTTAATTATTTTATATGATTATATATTAAATATATATATATATATAACAATATATTCAAAATTTTTTGTAATATATTTAAACAAATTTGTAAAACAAAATATTTTTAAATTTATTTGTAAGATATTTAAAAAAAATTATTTAAATTATTTAAATTATTTTATATTTTATATAATTATATATTAAATATATATAAATGTTCATGTAAAACCATTAACACATTTATGTAAAAATATTTATATGTTCATGTAAAAACATTTATGTCTTCATGTAAGTCTACAATAGAATAAAAAAACAAGCGCTACCAAGTGAAGTTTGCTTCACCTGAGTATTTACAACGCTCAAATGAGTGAAACAAGCACCACAAGGTGAAGCTTGCTTCACTCAATATTTACAGCACTAATAGAAGTGAAGTAAACTTCAATTGATATTACATTTGTAAGATATTTAAATTAATTTATTTTAATTATTGTATATGATTATATAATAAATAAATATATATATATATATATATAACATGTTCAAAATTTTTTGTAATATATTTAAATAAATTTGTAAAACAAAATATTTTTAAATTTATTTGTAAGATATTTAAAAAATCATTTAAATTATTTTATATTTTATATAATTATATATTAAATATATATAAATGTTCATGTAAAATCATTAACACATTTATGTAAAAACATTTATATGTTTATGTAAAAGCATTTATACCTTCATGTAAGTTTACAAAAAAAATAAAACAAAAACAAGCACTACTAGGTGAAGCTTGCTTCACCTTTGGATTTACAGTGCTTAAATGAGTGAAACAAGCACTACAAGGTGAATATTGCTTCACTCAATATTTACAGCGCTGATAGAAGTGAAACAAACTTCACTTGATATTAAATTTGTAAAATATTTAAATGAATTTACTTTAATTATTTTATACGATTATATATTAAATATATATATATAAAACAACATGTTCAATTTTTTTTTTGTAATATATTTAAATAAATTTGTAAAACAAAATATTTTAAAATTTATTTGTAAGATATTTTTTAAAAAAATATTTAAATTATTTTATATTTTATATAATTATATATTAAATATATGTAAATGTTCATGTAAAACCACTAACATATTTATGTAAAAACATTTATACGTTCATGTAAAAGCATTTATGCCTTCATGTAAATCTGCAAAAGAATAAAAAAAACAAACGCTATTAGGTGAAGCAAGCTTCACCTGGTAGCTTGTTTTTATTTTTTTTATTCTTTTGAAGACTTACATGAAGACATAAATACTTTTACATGAACATATAAATGCTTTTACGTAAATGTATTAATGGTTTTACATAAATATTTATATATATTTAATATATAATTATATATAATATAAAATAATTTTTTTTTTAAATATCTTAAAAATAAATTTTAAAATATTTTGTTTTACAAATATATTTAAATATATTACAAAATTTTTTGAACATGTTGTTATATATATATATATATTTAATATATAATCATATAAAATAATTAAAATAAATTAATTTAAATATCTTACAAATGTTAATATCAAGTGAAGTTTGTTTCACTTCTATCATCGTTGTAAATATTGAGTGAAGCAAGCTTCACCTGGTAGTGATTGTTTCACTCATTTGAGCGATGTAAATACCCAGGTGAAGCAAGCTTCACCTAATATCGCTTGTTTTTTTTTTTATATTTTTTGCAGACTTACATGAAGGCATAAATGTTTTTTACATTAACATATAAATGTTTTTACATATGTTAATGATTTTACATGAACATTTACATATATTTAATATATAATTATATAAAATATAAAATAATTTAAATATTTTTTTTAAAAATATCTTACAAATAAATTTTAAAATATTTTTTTTACAAATTTATTTATATATATTACAAAAAAATTTGAACATGTTGTTATATATATATATTTAATATATAATCATATAAAATAATTAAAGTAAATTCATTTAAATATCTTACAAATTTAATATCAAGTGAAGTTTGCTTCACTTCAATCAACGCTGTAAATATTGAGTGAAGCAATCTTCACCTGGTAGTGTTTGTTTCACTCATTTGAGCGCTGTAAATACCCAGGTGAAGCTAGCTTCTCCTGGTAGCGCTTGTTTTTTTATTCTTTTGCAGATTTACATGAAGGCATAAATGCTTTTACATGAACGTATAAAATGTTTTTACATAAATGTGTTAGTGATTTTACATGAACATTTACATATATTTAATATATAATTATATAAAATATAAAATAATTTAAATATTTTTTTAAAAATATCTTACAAATAAATTTTAAAATATTTTGTTTTACAAATTTATTTAAATATATTACAAAAAAAAATTGAACATGTTGTTTTATATGTATATATTTAATATATAATCATATAAAATAATTAAAGTAAATTCATTTAAATATCTTACAAATTTAATATCAAGTGAAGTTTGTTTCACTTCTATCAGCGCTGTAAATATTTAGTGAAGCAATCTTCACCTGGTAGTGCTTGTTTCACTCATTTAAGCACTGTAAATCCCCAAGTGAAGCAAGCTTCACCTGGTAGTGCTTGTTTTTTTTTTGCAGACTTACATGAAGGTATAAATGTTTTTACATGAACATATAAATGTTTTTACATAAATGTGTTAATGATTTTACATGAACATTTATATATATTTAATATATAATTATATAAAATATAAAATAATTTAAATAATTTTTTTAAATATCTTACAAATAAATATAAAAATATTTTGTTTTATAAATTTATTTAAATATATTACAAAAAATTTTGAACATGTTATAATATAGATATATATATATTATATATAATCATATAAAATAATTAAAATAAATTAATTTAAATATCTTACAAATGTAAATATCAAGTGAAGTTTACTTCACTTCTATCAGTGTTGTAAATATTGAGTGAAGCAAGCTTCACCTGGTGGTGCTTGTTTCACTCATTTGAGCGTTGTAAATACCCAGGTGAAGCTTGCTTCACCTGGTAGCGCTTGTTTTTTTTATTCTATTGCAGACTTACATGAAGACATAAATGCTTTTACATGAACATATAAATATTTTTACATAAATGTGTTAATGGTTTTACATGAACATTTATATATATTTAATATATAAATATATATAAAATATAAAATAATTTAAATAATTTTTTTTAAACATCTTAAAAATAAATTTAAAAATATTTTGTTTTACAAATTTATTTAAATATATTACAAAATTTTTTGAATATATTGTTATATATATATATATATATTTAATATATAATCATATAAAATAATTAAAATAAATTAATTTAAATATCTTACAAATGTAAATATCAAGTGAAGTTTTCTTCACTTCTATGAGCGCTGTAAATATTGAGTGAAGCAAGCTTCACCTGGTAGTGATTGTTTCACTCATTTGAGCGTTGTAAATACCCAGGTGAAGTTAGCATCACCTGGTAGCGCTTGTTTTTTATTCTTTTGCAGATTTACATGAAGGCATAAATGTTTTTACATTAACGTATAAATGTTTTTACATAAATGTGTTAGTGGTTTTACATGAACATTTACATATATTTAATATATAATTATATAAAATATAAAATAATTTAAATATTTTTTAAAAAAATATCTTACAAATAAGTTTTAAAATAAATTTGAACATGTTTTTATATATATATATATTTAATATATAATCATATAAAATAATTAAATAAATTCATTTAAATATCTTACAAATTTAATATCAAGTGAAGTTTGCTTCACTTCTATCATATAAACTGCTTTTACATGAATGTATTTTATATTCATCTAAGTGAATATATATCAATCAGTTTTACATGGACAACCTTATGTAAAACAGTGTAGACTGTCTCTTCAATGGTTATGTAAAACAGAGTGAAGCGAAGGAAGCTTCACTCATTTCTGTTTCTACTGAACCCGGAATAAAATACGGGTTCCGGGTTCTCTTTCTTTCAACCCAATTTTAATTTATTAATATAATAATAATGCTGAGTTTTGATTGGTCCGCAACAGGGGAACACCTAATTCGGTAGCAGAAGATCTGATCTGCAAAATAAGACCTAACTTAATATCATATATAATATATACATAGAAATGATTGACATGTGTTTATTAATGATCCATCACTATTGCAGTAGTCCTTTCTATATACTGTGGTTGTATAATTTTACTTCAGGCAAGAAACAATTTTAATGTAAATTAAACTAAAACTAAACTAAAGTTGGATAAAAAAGGCTTAAATAAGGAAAGAACAAATAGTTCTTAAACACTAGCCACATCCTTTATATCATTAAACAATTCTATTTTATATTTCAAAAGACCCACGTGTTCTTACGTAGAAATTATCCATTTAAAATTATCTTTTTGATTTCTTAATTGAACTTTAAAACGTTAAAAGTATGACAATCGGGAATGTTTCATTGAGTATAAATCAGTTGAAGAAATTAGAGAGCTTATTTATCTTTTTGAAAATATTTATGCTCGTTAAAATTTGTTTTTTTATCATTGGTAGTTAAAACGACTCTAATTTATATAATTTTGTGTGACATTTTTTTAAACAAAAGTTTACCAAGTATCTATCCAAATTAACATCGTTTTTATAAATATTAAATTAATACTTTGTTTTTAATTGTGTACAGTCTTTTCCTTTCTTATTATTAGACATAGCATCATGCCATCCATGCTAGGCTCAACACGCTCTAATGTGTGTCTTGATCCGTTAATAATATGAATTGTCAAACATTCACAAATTAATTAAGCAATGAATAATATTAATTAACACAAAACGAATAATTAAGGGAAAAATATATTTATTTATTTTTCTTATACAAGTTAATTAAGATGATATTTTATAAATGTGTAATTAATTTTTTCTTATCATTCAACCAAAAATCAAAATATCAATATGATTATTTCTTAATTTGACTAAATACTGGCATAGAAGATCAAAAACAAAAAACATATTAGACTGTGATTTATTTACTTTTATATAATTTAATTTAATTTAATATTCTACCAAATTTCCAGTAAAATAGAATATTATAGTTAATCAAAAGGATAGAAAAATGATAAACATAATTAAATATATACTATTTAATCATATTTATATATTTATATAATTCTATATTTATATATTTTATATATTTATATATTTTTATATAATTAAATTTGAATTTTAGAAACACCTTTTTGTCATTTGAACTTACATACAATATAATATATAAAAAACGTTTTATATTATTTAATTATAAATTATTTTAAGTGAAGACGGTATAAACAATGTTTAACTGTTCTTTTACCAACCAAACTAACAGATCGATAGGTATGAATAAAAATATATCAAAATAAATGTTGATAATCTTATCTCATAAAAAATAAATGTAAATATTATATGAATAAAATACAATGATAATAAAATAAAACAATAATTTATTTAAAAAAAAAGTCTTTACGTTTAATAAAAGACCTGTGATATCACAGTCTCTTAAAACATTTTTATCGTCTCCCGTTTGTTCTGGAGAGTTTCGTCGGTTGTTGCTTAAATGTTGAGTTTAATTAAAAAAAGAAAAGAGAAAATTTATTAAGAAAGAAATAATACAACATAATTTTGATAATATTTTGTAGTTATAATTACAATGGTTAATTGACTCGTTCAAGATATTAATGTTAATTGTGACTATTAACAAACTCATTTTTATTTGGATTAAATTTTACTTTAATTTATATTTAAATTTAATTAGTGTGAATTAAAATGAAATTCATCAATAATTTACATTTAAATTTCGTGTGAATATCATTTGAATTAATTTTACCATTAATTCACATTTAAATTTGGTATAAATTTCATTTATCAAAATATCATATCCATTTAATTAATGAATTTATTTAATTAATGAAATTAGTTTAACTATCATCATAAATTTATGGGACTATTTAATGGATACCATTCTCAATTTGCTAAATTATCATTGCTAAATAATATATATTATTACAATTATAAATTTAAGACAATAGGTATTTAAAAATATTGAATGGTCTTACCAAAAGAAAATCATTTTGTACACATCTAAATAAAGATTAAAGTTATTAAACTTGATTAAATCATTTAGATAATTAATAATTCAAAAAAATAATGATAATAATAGAAAAAATAAATGTTGTATCTGGCAAACATAAAACTGATATAATAATTTAAACTCAAAATTATTATAAATCAAATGAAATTAAATATAACAATCAAAAAAATATTCATTAAATCAATTTGACTTATATGATTTATGTATTGAAATCACCTCATATTTATGACAGAGATTAGAAAAAAGTAATAAATTTTTAAATAGACTCATTATTATGTTTATTATCATAAATTGTCCTTATATGTTATCAAATATATTTTGTTTTGTCAAAAATCAAAATCATAATGGTTTATCAGAAAGAAGTTGATGTAAAAATTAATTTTTATAGATTGATTTAAAAAAATTAAATTTTTTCTTTTTAGTTTAGTTTTAACCTAAAATAGTTTCACATAGTTAATCACATTTTTTCAACAAAATAAAAAAATAAATACTTTCACATTTTTTTACAATATTTTTAAAAGTGATGGTGATCGTGATTGTATTAAGATACTAATTTTTAAATAATATAAATGTATTTTTAATTTTAAACCAAAAATTCATTCAAAATTTTAATTATATAATTTAGATATTATAATAATTTAAAATAAATAATTGCACAAAAATAAAATAGATGTAGTGAACAATTATAGTATGTAATCTTCTTACTACACTTGTTCATTTAATCTTAATAATTTTATAATTGTATTTAGTAACAAATAATGTTATTGTGATTATATAACATTTCAAGCCTATAAATATGTGCTCTTATTTATATAATTATCATCACAATTTGATCTTTACATCCTTATCATTGTTGTAGTTATGAAATCATATTCTATTTTTATAATTTGTATGCTAATTTTGTTAGCTTATTTATCCCCAAATTCGATTGTTAAAGCGAAAAACCGTGTCCCTTTGATGGTTGATACTATGAGAGATTTCGATAAAGGAATATCATACGGTATAATATACTTTCATGCGTATTTTAGTTTAATATTATTTTAATTATTTGTATTACTAATATTATTTTATTTATAATATAAACAGAATGTGATAGTGTTCTTTGTCCCCACTCTTGTTACTTTTGTGATTGGACGGTTACTCCAAATATTTGTCGAAAATGTTGGAAATAAAGCAAAATAAGTCTGCAAGGGTGTCAAGCTCACATGGATGGACATAGAACATGTATTCAATAATTATTTGTGTTGTTTTATGTTAACAAATTAATATTTGTTTATTAATAAAAGAAATGATAAATAAAAATAAGATATTCAAAATAATTGTATTAATTGTATTAATGGAGGAGATGTATTCATGATTGCTCGCCCGAGCTATTGACTTATGTAAGAAAACCTTAAAAAAAATGAGTAGCAATGACATCTGCACTCAATGGACGAATGTCCGGGCTATTAGGCTATCTCAGAGGCATAAGGCCAGTACTAAAACCGGAAAAGAATTGGCGAATGAAAGCCATGGTCAATCTTTCTTTTTCTTTCTCCCGCAATTTGTTCTGAAAGGTTCATCGGTGATGATTTCCACTCATTCATCATACTCACCTCATCTTGTCATTTCGCCGTAGCTCATTCCCGTTAGGCCGAAGTGTATGACCTTAGCCATATAATGAAGTTTTTTAAACAATAGTAAACAACTAGCTAGGATATCTACAAATAGTTGAATAATCAAATTCACAATTCCTCCCCATCCCCCTCTAACATTTGGCCATAGGAAAATTAATAATTACTCACTAACAAAATAAGACCTAACTTAATATCATATAAAATATATACATAGAAATGATTGACATGTGTTTATTAATGATCCATCACTATTGCAGTAGTCCTTTCTATATACTGTGGTAGTATAATTGTACTTCAGGCAAGAAACAATTTTAATGTAAATTAAACTAAAACAAAACTAAAGTTGGATAAAAAAGGCTTAAATAAGGAAAGAACAAATAGTTCTTAAACACTAGCCACATCCTTTATATCATTAAACAATTCTATTTTATGTTTCAAAAGACCCACATGGAGTAGAACGTAGAAATTATCCATTTAAAATTATCTTTTTCTAATTTCTTAATTGAACTTTAAAACGTTAAAAGTATGACAATCGGGGATGTTTCATTGAGTATAAATCAGTTGAAGAAATTAGAGAGCTTATTTATCTTTTTGAAAATCTTTATGCTCGTTAAAATTTGTTTTTTTATCATTGGTAGTTAAAACGACTCTAATATATATAATTTTGCATGACATTTTTTTAAACAAAAGTTGACCAAGTATCTATCCAAATTAACATCGTTTTTATAAATATTAAATTAATACTTTGTTTTTAATTGTGTATAGTCTTTTCCTTTCTTATTATTAGACATAGCATCATGTCATCCATGCTAGGCTCAACACGCTCTCTAATGTGTGTCTTGATCCGCTAATAATATGAATTATCAAACATTCACAAATTAATTAAGCAATGAATAATATTAATTAACACAAAACGAATAATTAAGGGAAAAATATATTTATTTATTTTTCTTATACAAGTTAATTAAGCTGATATTTTATAAATGTGTAATTAATTTTTTCTTATCATTCAACCAAAAATCAAAATATCAATATGATTATTTCTTAATTTGACTAAATACTGGCATAGAAGATAAAAACAAAAAACATATTAGACTGTGATTTATTTACTTTTATATAATTTAATTTACTTTAATATTCTACCAAATTTCCAGTAAAATAGAATATTATATATAGTTAATCAAAAGGATAGAAAAATGATAAACATAATTAAATATATACTATTTAATCATATTTATATATTTATATAATTCTATATTTATATATTTTATATATTTATATATTTTTATATAATTAAAATTTGAATTTTAGAAACACCTTTTTGTCATTTGAACTTACATACAATATAATATATAAAAAACGTTTTATATTATTTAATTATAAATTATTTTAAGTGAAGACGGTATAAACAATGTTTAACTGTTCTTTTACCAACCAAACTAACAAATCGATAGGTATGAATAAAAATATATCAAAATAAATGTTGATAATCTTATCTCATAAAAAATAAATGTAAATATTATATGAATAAAATACAATGATAATAAAATAAAACAATAATTTATTTAAAAAAAAGTCTTTACGTTTAATAAAAGACCTGTGAAATCACAGTCTCTTAAAACATTTTTATCGTCTCCCGTTTGTTCTGGAGAGTTTCGTCGGTTGTTGCTTAAATGTTGAGTTTAATTAAAAAAAGAAAAGAGAAAATTTATTAAGAAAGAAATAATACAACATAATTTTGATAATATTTTGTAGTTATAATTACAATGGTTAATTGACTCGTTCAAGATATTAATGTTAATTGTGACTATTAACAAACTCATTTTTATTTGGATTAAATTTTACTTTAATTTATATTTAAATTTAATTAGTGTGAATTAAAATGAAATTCATCAATAATTTACATTTAAATTTCGTGTGAATATCATTTGAATTAATTTTACCATTAATTCACATTTAAATTTGGTATAAATTTCATTTATCAAAATATCATATCCATTTAATTAATGAATTTATTTAATTAATGAAATTAGTTTAACTATCATCATAAATTTATGGGACTATTTAATGGATACCATTCTCAATTTGCTAAATTATCATTGCTAAATAATATATATTATTACAATTATAAATTTAAGACAATAGGTATTTAAAAATATTGAATGGTCTTACCAAAAGAAATTCATTTTGTACACATCTAAATAAAGATTAAAGTTATTAAACTTGATTAAATCATTTAGATAATTAATAATTCAAAAAAATAATGATAATAATAGAAAAAATAAATGTTGTATCTGGCAAACATAAAACTGATATAATAATTTAAACTCAAAATAATTATAAATCAAATGAAATTAAATATAACAATCAAAAAAATATTCATTAAATCAATTTGACTTATATGATTTATGTATTGAAATCACCTCATATTTATGACAGAGATTAGAAAAAAGTAATAAATTTTTAAATAGACTCATTATTATGTTTATTATCATAAATTGTCCTTATATGTTATCAAATATATTTTGTTTTGTCAAAAATCAAAATCATAATGGTTTATCAGAAAGAAGTTGATGTAAAAATTAATTTTTATAGATTGATTTAAAAAAATTAAATTTTTTCTTTTTAGTTTAGTTTTAACCTAAAATAGTTTCACATAGTTAATCACATTTTTTCAACAAAATAAAAAAATAAATACTTTCACATTTTTTTCCAATATTTTTAAAAGTGATGGTGATCGTGATTGTATTAAGATACTAATTTTTAAATAATATAAATGTATTTTTAATTTTAAACCGAAAATTCATTCAAAATTTTAATTATATAATTTAGATATTATAATAATTTAAAATAAATAATTGCACAAAAATAAAATAGATGTAGTGAACAATTATAGTATGTAATCTTCTTACTACACTTGTTCATTTAATCTTAATAATTTTATAATTGTATTTAGTAACAAATAATGTTATTGTGATTATATAACATTTCAAGCCTATAAATATGTGCTCTTATTTATATAATTATCATCACAATTTGATCTTTACATCCTTATCATTGTTGTAGTTATGAAATCATATTCTATTTTTATAATTTGTATGCTAATTTTGTTAGCTTATTTATCCCCAAATTCGATTGTTCAATCGAAAAACCGTGTCCCTTTGATGGTTGATACTATGAGAGATTTCGATAAAGGAATATCATACGGTATAATATACTTTCATGCGTATTTTAGTTTAATATTATTTTAATTATTTGTATTACTAATATTATTTTATTTATAATATAAACAGAATGTGATAGTGTTCTTTGTCCCCACTCTTGTTACTTTTGTGATTGGACGGTTACTCCAAATATTTGTCGAAAATGTTGGAAATAAAGCAAAATAAGTCTGCAAGGGTGTCAAGCTCACATGGATGGACATAGAACATGTATTCAATAATTATTTGTGTTGTTTTATGTTAACAAATTAATATTTGTTTATTAATAAAAGAAATGATAAATAAAAATAAGATATTCAAAATAATTGTATTAATTGTATTAATGGAGGAGATGTATTCATGATTGCTCGCCCGAGCTATTGACTTATGTAAGAAAACCTTAAAAAAAATGAGTAGCAATGACATCTGCACTCAATGGATGAATGTCCGGGCTATTAGGCTATCTCAGAGGCATAAGGGCATAAAGCCAGTACTAAAACCGGAAAAGAATTGGCGAATGAAAGCCATGGTCAATCTTTCTTTTTCTTTCTCTCGCAATTTGTTCTGAAAGGTTCATCGGTGATGATTTCCACTCATTCATCATACTCACCTCATCTTCTCATTTCGCCGTAGCTCATTCCCGTTAGGCCGAAGTGTATGGCCTTAGCCATATAATGAAGTTTTTTAAACAATAGTAAACAACTAGCTAGGATATCTACAAATAGTTGAATAACCAAATTCACAATTCCTCCCCATCCCCCTCTAACATTTGGCCATAGGAAAATTAATAATTACTCACTAACAAAATAAGACCTAACTTAATATCATATATAATATATACATAGAAATGATTGACATGTGTTTATTAATGATCCATCACTATTGCAGTAGTCCTTTCTATATACTGTGGTAGTATAATTGTACTTCAGGCAAGAAACAATTTTAATGTAAATTAAACTAAAACAAAACTAAAGTTGGATAAAAAAGGCTTAAATAAGGAAAGAACAAATAGTTCTTAAACACTAGCCACATCCTTTGTATCATTAAACAATTCTATTTTATATTTCAAAAGACCCACATGTAGTAGAACGTAGAAATTATCCATTTAAAATTATCTTTCTGATTTCTTAATTGAACTTTAAAACGTTAAAAGTATGACAATCGGGGATGTTTCATTGAGTATAAATCAGTTGAAGAAATTAGAGAGCTTATTTATCTTTTTGAAAATATTTATGCTCGTTAAAATTTGTTTTTTTATCATTGGTAGTTAAAACGACTCTAATTTATATAATTTTGCATGACATTTTTTTAAACAAAAGTTGACCAAGTATCTATCTAAATTAACATCGTTTTTATAAATATTAAATTAATACTTTGTTTTTAATTGTGTATAGTCTTTTCCTTTCTTATTATTAGACATAGCATCATGTCATCCATGCTAGGCTCAACACGCTCTCTAATGTGTGTCTTGATCCGTTAATAATATGAATTGTCAAACATTCACAAATTAATTAAGCAATGAATAATATTAATTAACACAAAACGAATAATTAAGGGAAAAATATATTTATTTATTTTTCTTATACAAGTTAATTAAGCTGATATTTTATAAATGTGTAATTAATTTTTTCTTATCATTCAACCAAAAATCAAAATATCAATATGATTTTTTCTTAATTTGACTAAATACTGGCATAGAAGATCAAAAACAAAAAACATATTAGACTGTGATTTATTTACTTTTATATAATTTATTTTACTTTAATATTCTACCAAATTTCCAGTAAAATAGAATATTATAGTTCATCAAAAGGATAGAAAAATGATAAACATAATTAAATATATACTATTTAATCATATTTATATATTTATATAATTCTATATTTATATATTTTATATAATTCTATATTTATATATTTATATATTTTATATATTTATATATTTTATATATTTATATATTTATATATTTATATATTTATATATTTTATATATTTTATATATTTATATATTTATATATTTATATATTTATATATTTATATATTTATATATTTATATATTTATATATTTATATATTTATATATTTATATATTTATATATTTATATATTATATATTTATATATTTATATATTTATATATTTATATATTTATATATTTATATATTTATATATTTATATATTTATATATTTATATATTTATATATTTATATATTTATATATTTATATATTTATATATTTATATATTTATATATTTATATATTTATATATTTATATATTTATATATTTATATATTTATATATAATTAAAATTTGAATTTTAAAAACACCTTTTTGTCATTTGAACTTACATACAATATATTATATAAAAAACGTTTTATATTATTTAATTATAAATTATTTTAAGTGAAGACGGTATAAACAATTTTTAACTGTTCTTTTACCAACAAAACTAACAAATCGATAGGTATGAATAAAAATATATCAAAATAAATGTTGATAATCTTATCTCATAAAAAATAAATGTAAATATTATATGAATAAAATACAATGATAATAAAATAAAACAATAATTTATTTAAAAAAAAAGTCTTTACGTTTAATAAAAGACCTGTGAAGTCACAGTCTCTTAAAACATTTTTATCGTCTCTCGTTTGTTCTAGAGAGTCTCGTCGGTTGTTGCTTAAATGTTGAGTTTAATTAAAAATAGAAAAGAGAAAATTAATTAAGAAAGAAATAATTAATTAACATAAAACATTATGTACAACATAATTTTGATAATATGGTTTGAATAAAACTAAGTTGGGTTATTTTCCATTGTGCAGGTACATATCTAAAGAAGACTCTCTTGTTAGACGCGGTCTAACTCCTTTAAATGTGATATGGGAAGCGTAGTTAGACGTCGTCTAACTCCTTTATACGTGGTCTTAAGGGAAGCGCATTCAGACGTCGTCTAACTCCTTTAGACGTGGTCTAAAGGGAAGCGCAGTTAGACGCGGTCTAACTCCTTTGGGAAGAGCAGTTAAACACCATCTAACTCCTTTAGACGTGGTCTAAAGGAAAGCGTAGTTAAACGCCGTCTAACTCCTTTATACGTGGTCTAAAGAGAAGCGTAGTTAGACGCGGTCTAACTCCTTTAGACGTGGTCTAAAGGGAATCGCAGTTAGACGCGGTCTAACTCCTTTAGACATGGTTTAAAGGGAAGCGCAGTTAGATGTCGTATAACTCCTTAAGACGGCCGAAGAAGCGTCTAACTACATTCTCACTCAGCTCATCTACAGTTACCGTTTTTAACATTCTGACAAGCCAACTGATTTGAACCAATGAACAACTGCCACGTACGCCAATATTCAAATTGTCCATGATGTTTTGTACATTCCTTTACAACATTCTATTAGAGGATATTTGGCGCCCTATCTGTCTTGTACGGCCACGATCCTAATGCTTAATCTTATGTACCTTCGAACTATTGGTTGTCGTTCAACAAAAGGAGGACACGTGTCCTCAAAGAAGATTCGATTGTTGGTGTACTTAAACTATAAATAGAAGTTCAAGGACAACAGACGAACTACCGGTTACAAGATTAAAACAATCTACTTTATAAAATACCAAGTCTTACAAGTTGTTTAATCTCTCTCTTTGATTATTCAATCTCTTAAGCTCAAGCACTAATCATTCACTGTCTACTTGTGTGATTATCCTGTAATTCACTCATTTTTCTTTTTGTATGAAATCTCAGTGTTGTAAGTTGAAAAAATGGTGTTCTGTTCAATAGAGTGTTAGTTGGAAGTTCAGAAGTAGGCGGTTGTTATGTCCTATAGTTTCTGACTGGGTTTGTGTAGTGGGTTCTATTCAAATCAAAGTCTTTTAGTGAATATCCTTCCTGTTGAGGAAGAAAGGATGACGTAAGAGGGTTTACTCCGAACATCCATAAACAAACCATGTGTCCTTTACTTTATGCCATTTACATTCATCTGTCTGAACTTCAAATCCAACGAACGTTTCCGCACTTGAACTTGTTCAAGAGTTTGTGAAGATTTGTGAAGAATAAAAACAAATTTTAACTTCTAATAGAGTTAAAATCTAATTGAAGTGTATAAGTTGTTCACAATAGCCAAACCCCTATCTCTATTGTCAACACCGATCCTAACAAGTGGTATTAGAGACTCGTTTTCTATTCTCAAGCATCATCAGATCCGAAATCATGTTTATGGATCCCACCAACAAAGTTCCTATGTTTTGTAAGGAAAACTACAACTGATGGAAAGTGAGAGTGCAAACTCATTTATCTACCATAGATGATGACATGTGGTTTTTCATCACCCATGGTCCGATAAAGATTGAGAAGCCAATATCTGAATGGACTGGTGAAGATAAGAGGAAGAACAACCTCGACAACATAGCTAATGACATCCTCTACAAAACATTGGATGATAACATGTTCAACAAGATCATCACATGCCCCACTGCTAAAGAAATTTGGGAGAAGTTGACTCAACTGTGTGAGGGAAACGAGCAAACAAAGAAAACAAACTCATGGTTTCTACACAGCAGTTTGACAACATCAAGATGCATATTAGAGACACGATGACTGAGTTCGATGAGAGATTCAGTAAAATCATCACTACTCTCTCCACTTTGGGCAAGACTTATAGCAACAGAGAGGTTACAATCAAATTCATGTGTGCTCTACCCAGAGAGTGGGATATCAAGATAATGACGATAAGGGAATCCAAAAATCTCAACAAGATAAAGCTTTGTGATCTGCTAGCCGATCTGAAGGCCTACGAGTTTGAGATAAAATCTAGGAACGAAGAGGAGAATTCCACATCTGTCATTTCTACCAAGACGCTGGTGACTATTGAGGAGCCACTGCTGTGAACACTGTTACGGAGCAGATCAGCAGCGACGCCATGGCTCTCTTAGTGAGGAAATTCGGAAAATTCATGAAGAAGAGAAATCATAACTCAAGCTCTTCAAATAATAACAATGATGATAAGAGTAACTATAAGGCTAACTTGAAATGTTTTAACTGTGATAAACTAGGACACTTTAAGGTGGAATGTAGGAAGTCAAAGCGTGATGACAAGAGAAATGATAACAAGAAGGAACAGAAAGAATTGAAGGATTTCATGGCTACTTATAGCAAGGCCAAGTAGGCCCAAAGTGACTTAGATTATTTATTATCCAGCGACAGCAATGATGAAAACGTTACATGCTTCATGGAAGAGGAAGAATCCGAGGTATTTGAATTCTCCTCTAAAGAGTTTACAAGAGATGACTTAACTGTTGCACTTAATGACATGGTCATTGAGTACAAGATTTTTTCATACTCTTGTAATGAAATGAGATTGAAATATGAAACCGACAACTCTTCTTTATCTCAAACTTCTGAACCAAAAGATTTTGAAAACAAAGTGGCTGAGCTCTCATCTGAGAATGAGAAGCTCGAGGAAAAGGTTACTGGACGAAGGTGGCTGAGCCTCAACACTTTTTTCTGATAACCAACGTTTGACATATGTGGTCAGTTCCTGGACAAAGTCTGGAGATGTAGTCAGACAGCAGATAAGTATGTTGAGGCCTGCTAGATGCAAATCCGATTTAGGATTTGACAACGTCAGCCCATACAAGTCTTGTGAAAAGTTAAACCTAGTGAAAGACAAGCTTAATACAATAAGATTTGTTAGGGATAGTTTAACTGATAAAGGAACTGATCCTAGTTGTGAAGATCTAGCCTTAAAGAATGAGATAGTTAAGTCAACTAAAAGTTGGCTGAAGCCCATGAAGGGAACATCCAGTAAGTCTGGCAAACCAAAACTTGATAGGAAGTCAAGGAGTTTTAGAAAAAAATCATCATCTAAGGTTAACAGATCAGCTGCTAGTAGGAAAATATCTTCTAAGTCAAAGTCTTACGCACTGATCACAACACAACATGGGAAATCCATCAAGATAACTCAAATATGGATTGCCAAAGGACTGATTGATCGAGGACCCAAGTGACTGTGGGAACCAAAAAGCTGTAAATATTTATTTTATAGGTACAACAGGTCAGCTGCATGGAGGAATCCGGTAGCATGTTAGTCAGAAGAATATTCGTCTAAAACATGCTCCAATAGATCAGTAAATGGTAGACGAGTTCAAGAAGCCACTCCCCGAGACTAAGCTTTCTTACTTTAAAAATATTTTGGGTCTTGTAGACCTCAATTAATTTATATTAATTAAACATGAACAAATTGAGATGGAAAATTTGTTGAAGTTGGTTGGACAGACGTAGGTAGACGGATGTCCTAATTGGACTAATTAGATCGGTCGTCTAAAGAAATCATGTACTTGGAGGAGTTGTTGCTTAAGCAACTTGCTGTTTTAGCGTGGTTAGACGTCTGTAGACGAGCGCGTTTAGACAGCGTCTGAACTAGACGTCTACCCATCTTAGACGCAAGGCATGCGGAGAGACGACATCTAACTATGTGCGTCCATTAGACTTCTCATCTTCGGACGAGTTGAGGATAGTTTTCATTCTTCTATGCGCTGTCACTTTTATTTCCCGCTCAAATAGTAAATAATAATCATTGTTTTCAAAATTATTTATTAGATAAAATAAAATCTGATAAATATTTCCAAATATTGCATAACATTGAGACATGTATCTTTTAATGTTAAAACATGACTAATATTTTTGACGGTCTAATAAAGCAATACTTTGCATTTATTAGAGATTTTGTGAAATACTTTTAAATGATGTCTTTTTTAATGATGACTCTCCTTGGAAAAAGGTTTTAAATTAAGTGACGGTTTTATTTATAATGATGCCTTTTGGAAACGTGACTACTCGAATTCTATTTAAAACATATTGAATGCCAAAAGAACGTTTTCATGCCATCCTTCAGATTTCTTCTAAAAAATCCTTGATCCTTGAGATTCCTCTTTATCTTCTCTCTAAAGAAACCCGGATCATTTCTTCTACATTCTCTAAGATGGCTGCTAAGAAGACTGTTTCTCTTTCTCAAAACATCTTGCAGGTAGATTTTGAATCGGTCTACCCTTATGAACGGCAGGACGTCATTGATATGTTCAAAACCATGGAGGCGACTGGCCTCAGGAAGTTCCTCAGTGGCCCATTCACTCTCTATGAAGAGGAAGTTAGAGAGCTCTTGAGTTTAGGGTAAGTTGTCATAGATTTCATTAAGGGGAATGTGAAGGGCATCCAGATATCCATTTCCGAAACCTTATTTGTCGAGTTCTTCGAACTTCCATCGGAGGGGCACGCTTTTGACTTCGCCATTCTGGCAGAAACTATTTAAGAAATGCAAACCCTCTTTTTGGACATAGGCGGTCCAGTTAATATCAACGGGAAGATTTTTATACTCAAGATCGATTTGATTATATGGCGTCTATAACCAAAGGAATGCCAATCAAATGGGAGTCCTTTCTTTTCTCAACTATATGCCAGATGGTTTCTCTATTGAAAAAGAAGAGTGCAGGCTTCTTAGTCCAACTCGGCTGGCCCTTGGAGTATCTGCAAGTTCCTATGGGTGAGGGTGCGACTGTTAACCCCTACCGAGTAATGACGGAGATATCTGTGAAAAGCTTCTTGGCTCGGATAAAATTCGTGAAGGAGTCGAAGCCTGAATCCTCTGTTCCTCAGACGAGTGGTGAGTCGATCACTCGGTCCAAGCGCCCGACGACTTCTAGCCGAAAGACTCATTCTAAGAGGGCTAGGCCTACTGCTATAGAGTCCGCTGCCAATTCAAACAACCAGAAGAGGGGACCTATTAGGGACTCTGGAAAAGTTGACTCCATTCTAAAAAGGGCAAGAATCGAAAGAAACCCTATTGTTGTCATTCCTTTCTCCTCTTACTCTCCATCGCCATTTGCTAGCCCAATGAAGGAGTGGGTTGTGACGTCTGCTCATGTTGCTGATTATTCGGAGATGTCTACAGTCGTTAGGACGTCAACCAAGGTTTCTCCACATCAATCATTTACTGATGTTCTGGCCAGTCAGTGCGAGTGGGTGTTGGAATCACTTGTTCGGGGTGTCATTCAGTCTATTTTCAAGGTAACCCCTTTTGTCCCTATGGTCGTAGTTCCTAATGTTGAAGTTCCCGTTATGGAATAAGCTGATGGACCAACTGTTGAGCCAGTTGGTCACCCTGTTGAGAACTTTTAGAAGGAAGACATGATTGTCTTCTCTACTGAACCAGTAGCCGACAAAGTTGCTGACATTATTGAAGTTCACATTCCTGAAGCAGAGCAAGAGGTTGTGCCTACTTCTATTGCTTTTATTATTAATAAAGAAGCACCCGTCCAGACGGTTGCTGCCCCTACCACTACTATTCCAGAGAATGTTTTTACTAAAAACATGTCTCCATTCGCTCTACATAGAGCACCGCGAGGTGTTACGATTAGATAATAAGTTCTTACCCCTAAACCTGTCGAAGTTCTAGGGAAAGAAAAGGATGTGGTTGTGTTTTCTCCTAAACACACATCTGAAGATGATCAAATGGTCGACCTTATCATGGAAGAGGTTGAAGTGAAAGGAGCTGAAATAATCGAAGCTTTAGATACGTGGATGAGCCACAGACTCTATTCCCCATACGAGGAAATAATCACCAGTAAAAATATAGCAAAGGAGTGGAAGGCAATGTTGAAAACAGAGAATAAAATATTCTCCTAGAAGAAAACGAAGAATGTCTATGAATCTCTTAAGAAAAGAGAGCTTGTTGTGGCAAACGTGATAGGGAAAGCACTTTACCCATATTATTGTCTATAGAGAGCAAAATTCAACTCCTTTGAAAAGAAGGTTCAAGTGGACGCGAAGATTCTAAATCTCATTCGCTTACTCATGGAGTCCTTTTTCTCCACTGCCAACCGATTTGTTCGTGGCAAAGTGTTGTCTAAATCAATTGGTCTTCAGATCAAACCATCGAGTGCATATCTCAACTGCTTAGACGACGATGAGGAAATGATATCCTTTCATGACATGTCAGCTCCTCATGGTGAGCCCCGATGGATTTTCAGGGCTAAACAGATAATTTCTGAAGATGAAGAGAAGGCAGCTCTTTATCTCATCGAGTTATCCAAATCGACTTTTAAGGAAAGGTGATTCTTGGCCCATCATTCTGTTGAATAAACACCCCATTCGTCTGATGTTCAATAAGAGATTCATCTCACTGAGGAGGAGGTTGTTGTTCCTGAAATTGAGCAGACGCCATCCATTCAAAAAGAGACGTCCGAAGTTCCCCTAGCGTCTGAACAAAGGAAGTCTCCACCTACTAAGGGGGAACCCTAAAAATCATCCGAACAGAGGCCGGCTCCATCAGCTGAGAGGGAACTCTCAAAGTCGTCCGAACTAGAACCGACGCCATCCGCTGAGGGGGAACCCTTGAAGCCATCTAAACAACAGTAGACCCCGTCTGCTGAGGGAAAACGTATCAGATCCCATAGAGCTCTTGAATCCAAAAATGTTAAGTCTTCTTCTTCGTCCGAAGAGAAGACGTCTAAAGAAAGAATGCCTACTCCTCCAACCTTTAATCACTTATCTCTTGGGAGGACAGTCTGTTCCCTTAATGAACATCCTCTTTGCTCTGAAGACATCTTAGGTTGCATTTTGGAGTTATGTGGTGAAATTCAAAGGAACAAAAGCGACTCCAGGGCAATGGTAAATGTTCATGCTGGCTCGTAAATTGTCTACTCGGCCCCTCCTTCCTCTAAGGAAGCCTCTCCTAGAGATGCGAGCTTCCGCAAGGGTATTATGGATGCGTTGGGAACGATGCATCATAACATACTAAATATGTCATCCAGACTACAAAATCTTGAAAGGGGATCTGCAGCAAACAATGAAGGGAATGATGCCTTAGTTGCTGCTTAGAAAGGCACCTATAAAAATCTACTTAAAAACATGTATGAAGTAAAGCTTCTTCACACTCAATATAAGAAGATGAAGCAAAATATGCACAAACAGAATACTGATATTCATGTCGAGTCGAAGTCCTTTAGTCTTGAGCTTCACCATGATACAAGGTCTTTGATTGAATCCGTAAGTCTTCAAGTGATGGAGGTTGCCAAATCGTTGAGGAGTGTAGAAGCCAAACGCCTAGAACAAGTAGAGACTATAGCTAGGCGTTTCCAGGATGAAGAAGACGTTGAGGCTGAAGCTGCCAAAGTCAGAGCCATTGTCGATGCCGACCTTGATAATGTTAAAAGGAGAAGGTAGCAGTAGAGGGGGGTCAAGCACTCATGACACTCGATCCAAAAGAAAATCTGCTCAAGGTGGCCGAGGTAGCTACCAATCTCATCGAGGTGACCGCGGTTGTAGAAACGATAGAGGAGATGGCGGTGGTGATCAAGTTGTAGGTCAGTTGCATAACCTTTAAATCGGGAAATCGGTTTTTCAAGACGATATTCCAAGAATCAAAAGGGAAGAATCTTAAATTTATCATCTTACGTTATGTACTTTTATTTCTGTTTAAATACTTTGGATAATTCTTAAGTTCGTATTTTAAATTGAATTTGTGTTCTTAACTCGATTGTTATAACTCAATTTTAACATCATCAAAAAGGGGGAAATTGTTGGGTTAAATTAAACAAAGAAAAGGAAAAATTAAGAAAGAAAGAAATAATTAATTAACATAAAAGATTATGCACAGCATAATTTTGATGATATGATTTGAATAAAACTAAGTTGAGTTATTTGTCGTTGTGCATGTACATATCTAAATAAGACTGTCTTGTTAGACGTGTTTAACTCATTTAGACGTGGTCTAAAGGGAAGCGCAGTTAAACGTCGTCTAAAGGAAAGCGCAGTTAGACGCTGTCTAACTCCTTTAGACGTCGTCTAAAGGGAAGTGCAGTTAGACGTGGTCAAAAGGGAAGCGCAGTTAGACACCGTCTAACTCCTTTAGACGTGGTCTAAAGGGAAGTGCAATTAGACTTGGTCTAAAGGGAAGCACAATTAGACGGCCGAAGAAGCGTCGAACTACGTTCTCACTCAACTCATCTGCAGTTACCGTTTTCAACATTCTGACAAACCAGCTAATCTGAACCAATGAACAACTTCCACATACGCCAATATTCAAATTTCCTACATTGTTTTATACATTCCTGTACAACATTCTATCATAGCATATTCGGCGTCCTATCTGTCTTGTATGGACACGATCCCAATGCTCAGTCGGATGTACCTTCGCAGTATTGGCGGTCGTCCAACAAAAGGAGGACACATGTCCTCAAAGAAGATTCGACCGTTGGTGTACTTCAACTATAAATAGAAGCTCAAGGACAACGGACGAACTACGGGTTACAAGATTCAATCAATCTACTTTACAAAATACCAGTCTTACAAGTTTCTTGAGCTCACTCTTTGATTATTCAATATCTTAAGCTCAAGCGCTAATCATTCACTGTCTGCTTGTGTGATTATCGTGTAATTCACTCATTGTTTTCTTTGTGTAAAATCTCAGTGTTGTAAGTTGAATAGAGGGTATTTTGTTCAGCAGATTGTTAGCTAAAAGCTTAGAAGCAAGCAGTTGTTAAGTCCTATGGTTTTTACTGGGTTTGTGTAGTGGGTTATATTCAAATCAAAGTCTTCTAGTGAATATCCTTTCTGTTGAGAAAGAAAGGGTGACGTAGAAGGGTTTACTCTGAATATCCATAAACAAACCTTGTGTCCTTTACTTTCTGCCATTTACATTCATCGGTCTGAAGCTTCAAATCCAACAAACGTTTCCTCACTTGAACTTGTTCAAGAGTTTGTGAAGATTTGCGAAGAATAGAAATAGATTTTAACTTCTAATAGAGTTAGAAATGAATTGAAGTGTATAAGCTGTTCACAATAGCCAAACCCCTGTCTCTATTGTCAACATCGATCCTAACACGAAATAAATGTTTTTCTTGGTTGTCATAGCATGAACTATATTATACATATTTTGTTTGATTTCAGACAAAAACTAATAGAGGATATATTAAAGCATTAGTTGGTAAGTAAGTAATTAATATGGTTAATTCTTTTAAAATTAAGATGTTTGATTATATATTTTGGTATTTCACCTTAATTGATTGAAGCAATGCAATGATTGGTTCTGTGTAGGTCAAAAGCACAAGAAAATAGTCTCTATAACAGGGTTTATTCCATTTGTTTGAAAATGAGTTTTTTGTTTCAATTTGATGATTTGCTTATATTGTGATGATTATTGGTGGTGTTGGAGTTAGATTGGTCTTTATTTATTATCTTTAACTAGGGAAGGAGTTTAATCTACTTTTGATAGTTTTGTAGTCAAGTATATAATGTCATAAATGCGTCTAGTTCTTCTATTATGAATAACTTAATGTGAGCAATTGTCTTGCATAATTAGAGTGACATTTAGATTTCTTTTGAAAACCACGAGTTAAAAATATAAGAAAATCATATGCTAGACTAGTTTAATCATATAGATTTGTATGTTCTTAAAGTATTTGTTTATGTTGGTTTTTTTATTAATTAATATTAACTCATTTTTCCTTCTGTTTGATGATATGTTTAAAGCTAATATTTGTTTGTATTATTTGATATTACAGACATAGTAGAAAGTTATTGACCGAGGTAAGTAGGTAGGTGAAAGTGTAATAACATTAACTTTATTGACATATAAATGAACATTTGAAATTCTAAATTCTGTCTCTTTTTTTTTTTTTTGGCAGAGTTTGATGATGATTATATAACAAATATTTTGTGGTCCGTTTTACCACTTGAAGAAGAATAGATCTCACATCTTTTTCTCTTTTTTTTTAAGTTGTAACTTTTAATTTCTGAAGTGAACTTTTAAGTTTTAAAAATTATTATCTAATAATATGTAATTGAATAACTCAAAATTCATCAGATAAGAATATAGTATTTTTTATATTAAATATTTTAATTTTTAATTTGTTTATAAAATATTTAAAATTTAATATAAATTAATAAGGTAAACAATTTGAATATATTAAAATGATTTACTGGCGCAAGTTTATATGTCGGTAAGTCTTTTACCGGCACATAATTACTTTTTACCGGCACAAGTTTATGTGTCTGTAAATCTTTTATTGACTCCCCTTCTTACCGCGTAAATTTATGTGTCGGTAATACTTTTATGGCACAAATATATGCCGATAAAGCTCATTTAATGTGTCAGTATAAATAAATATTTTTAGTGTCAAACCGTGAAATTTATTAATCTTTTATGAACAAGTTTTGTCATTTGAACTTACAATATATATTATGTAAAAAAATTAAATTATTTAATAATAGATTATTT